>NW_025749836.1:0-22294 GCF_021184085.1 Oncorhynchus gorbuscha | reverse complement strand
TTCCTACGACAACTGCAGCTACTACGACAACTGCAGCACCTACTACGACCACTGCAGCGCCTACTACGACAACTGTAGCTCCCACAACAACTACTTCTGCAGTTCCTACGACAGCATGACTTTTCGACCCAACTGCAGCACCTACGACAACTTGGAACGCCTTCTCATTCACTGCAGCACTTGCATGACAACACTTGGCTCACAACAACTACTAATACGGTTCCTCGACAACTGCAGCTACTAGAGCAACTGCAGCACCTACGACAACTGCACCACCTACGACAACTGCAGCACCTACTACGACAACTGAAGCACCTACTACGACCACTGCAGCACCTACTACGACAACTGTAGCTCCCACAACAACTACTCCTGCAGTTCCTATGACAACTGCAGCTACTACGACAACTGCAGCACCTACGACAACTGGAGCACCTACTACGACAACTGCAGCACCTACTATGACAACTGCAGCACCTACTACGACCACTGCAGCGCCCCTAGTACGACAACTGTAGCTCCTAAAACAGCTACAACTGCAGCAACTACTACAACTGAAGCTACGACAACAACCACACCTTCCACTACAGCTACAACTGACGCTCCGACAACAACCACAACTACTACGACAGCTACAACTGAAGCTCCTACGACCACTACAACGACAACTGCAGCTTCTGCGACAACTGGAGCACCTACTACGACAACTGCAGCACCTACTACTTACCACTGCAGAGCCTACTACGACAACTGTAGCTCCCACAACAACTACTTCTTCAGTTCCTACGACAACCGCAGCTACTACGACAACTGCAGCACCTACGACAACTGGAGCACCTACTACGACAACTGCAGCACCTACTACGACCACTGCAGCGCCTACTACGAAACTGTAGCTCCCACAACAACTACTTCCGCAGTTCCTACGACAACTGCAGCACCCACGACAACTGGAGCACCTACTACGACAACTGCAGCACCTACTACGACCACTGCAGCACCTACTACGACAACTGTAGCTCCCACAACAACTACTCCTGCAGTTCCTTCGACAACTGCAGCTACTACGACAACTGCAGCACCCACTACGACCACTGCAGTGCCTACCTCGCTCCCACAACATCTACTCCTGCAGTTCCTACGACAACTGCAGCTACTACTACAACTGGAGCACCTACTACGACAACTGCAGCACCTACTATGACCACTGAAGCGCCTACTACAACAACTGTAGCTCCCACAACAACTACTTCTGCAGTTCCTACGACAACTGCAGCTACTACGACAACTGGAGCACCTACGACAACTGCAGCACCTACTACGACAACTGCAGCACCTACTACGACCACTGCAGCGCCTACTACGACAACTGTAGCTCCCACAACAACTACTTCTGCAGTTCCTACGAAAACTGCAGCACCTACGACAACTGGAACACCTACTACTACAACTGCAGCACCTACTACGACCACTGCAGCGCCTACTACGACAACTGTAGCTCCCACAACAACTACTCCTGCAGTTTCTACGACAACTGCAGCTACTTCGACAACTGCAGCACTTACGACAACTGGAGCACCTACTACGATCACTGCAGCCCCTACTACGACAACTGTAGCTCCCACAACAACTACTCCTGCAGTTTCTACGACAACTGCAGCTACTACGACAATTGCAGCACCTACGACAACTGGAGCACCTACTACGACAACTGCAGCACCTACTACGACCACTGCAGCGCCTACTACGACAACTGTAGCTCCCACAACAACTACTTCTGCAGTTCCTACAACAACTGCAGCTACTACGACAACTGCAGCACCTACGACAACTGGAGCACCTACGACAACTGCAGCACCTACTACGACCACTGCAGCGGCTACTACGACAACTGTAGCTCCCACAACAACTACTCCTGCAGTTCCTACGACAACTGCAGCTACTACGACAACTGCAGCACCTACTACGACCACGGAAGCACCTACTACCACAACTGTAGCTCCCACAACAACTACTCCTGCAGTTCCTACGACAACTGCAGCACCTACGACAACTGGAGCACCTACTACGACCACTGCAGTGCCTAGCATGACAACTGTAGCTCCTAAAACAGCTACAACTGCAGCAACTACTACAACTGAAGCTACGACAACAACCACACCTTCCACTACAGCTACAACTGACGCTCCGACAACAACCACACCTACTATGACAGCTACAACTGAAGCTCCTACGACCACTACAACGACAACTGCAGCACCTACTATGACCACTGCAGCTCCTACTACGACAACTGTAGCTCCCACAACAACTACTTCCGCAGTTCCTACGACAACTGCAGCACCTACGACAACTGGAGCACCTACTACGACAACTGCAGCACCTACTACGACCACTGCAGCGCCTACTACGACAACTGTAGCTCCCACAACAACTACTTCTGCAGTTCCTACAACAACTGCAGCTACTACGACAACTGCAGCACCTACGACAACTGGAGCACCTACGACAACTGCAGCACCTACTACGACCACTGCAGCGCCTACTACGACAACTGTAGCTCCCACAACAACTACTTCTGCAGTTCCTATGACAACTGCAGCTACTACGACAACTGCAGCACCTACGACAACTGGAGCACCTTCTACGACCACTGCAGCGCTTACTTCGACAACTGTAGCTCCCACAACAACTACTTCTTCAGTTCCTACGACAACTGCAGCTACTACGACAACTGCAGCACCTACGACAACTGCACCACCTACGACAACTGGAGCACCTACTACGACAACTGTAGCTCCCACAACAACTACTCCTGCAGTTCCTATGACAACTGCAGCTACTACGACAACTGCAGCACCTACGACAACTGGAGCACCTACTACGACAACTGCAGCACCTACTACGACAACTGCAGCACCTACTACGACCACTGCAGCGCCTAGTACGACAACTGTAGCTCCTAAAACAGCTACAACTGCAGCAACTACTACAACTGAAGCTACGACAACAACCACACCTTCCACTACAGCTACAACTGACGCTCTGACAACAACCACACCTACTACGACAGCTACAACTGAAGCTCCTACGACCACAACAACGACAACTGCAGCTTCTGCGACAACTGGAGCACCTACTACGACAACTGCAGCACCTACTACGACCACTGCAGAGCCTACTACGACAACTGTAGCTCCCACAACAACTACTTCTTCAGTTCCTACGACAACTGCAGCTACTACGACAACTGCAGCACCTACGACAACTGGAGCACCTACTACGACAACTGCAGCACCTACTACGACCACTGCAGCGCCTACTACGACAACTGTAGCTCCCACAACAACTACTTCCGCAGTTCCTACGACAACTGCAGCACCCACGACAACTGGAGCACCTACTATGACAACTGCAGCACCTACTACGACCACTGCAGCACCTACTACGACAACTGTAGCTCCCACAACAACTACTCCTGCAGTTCCTTCGACAACTGCAGCTACTACGACAACTGCAGCACCTACTACGACCACTGCAGTGCCTACTACGACAACTGTAGCTCCCACAACATCTACTCCTGCAGTTCCTACGACAACTGCAGCTACTACTACAACTGGAGCACCTACTACGACAACTGCAGCACCTACTATGACCACTGAAGCGCCTACTACAACAACTGTAGCTCCCACAACAACTACTTCTGCAGTTCCTACGACAACTGCAGCTACTACGACAACTGCAGCACCTACGACAACTGTAGCACCTACGACCACTGCAGCCCCTACTACGACAACTGTAGCTCCCACAACAACTACTCCTGCAGTTTCTACGACAACTGCAGCTACTACGACAACTGCAGCACCTACGACAACTGGAGCACCTACAACGACAACTGCAGCACCTACGACAACTGGAGCACCTACTACAATAACTGCAACACCTACTACGACCACTGCAGCGCCTAGTACGGCAACTTTAGATCCTAAAACAGCTACAACTGCAGCAACTACTACAACTGAAGCTACGACAACAACCACACCTTCCACTACAGCTACAACTGACGCTCCGACAACAACCACACCTACTACGACAGCTACAACTGAAGCTCCTACGACCACTACAACGACAACTGCAGCTTCTGCGACAACTGGAGCACCTACTACGACAACTGCAGCACCTACTACGACCACTGCAGTGCCTACTACGACAACTGTAGCTCCCACAACAACTACTTCTACAGTTCCTACGACAACTGTAGCTACTACGACAACTGCAGCACCTACGACAACTGGAGCACCTACGACAACTGCAGCACCTACTACGACCAGTGCAGCGCCTACTACGACAACTGTAGCTCCCACAACAACTACTTCTGCAGTTCCTACGACAACTGCAGCTACTACGACAACTGCAGCACCTACAACAACTGCAGCACCTACGACAACTGCAGCTACTACGACAACTTCAGCACCTACTACGACCACTGCAGTGCCTACTACGACAACTGTAGCTCCCATAACAACTACTTCTGCAGTTCCTACGACAACTGCAGCTACTACGACAACTGCAGCACCTACGACAACTGGAGCACCTACAACGACAACTGCAGCACCTACTACGACCACTGCAGTGCCTACTACGACAACTGTAGCTCCCACAACAACTACTCCTTCAGTTTCTACGACAACTGCAGCTACTACGACAACTGCAGCACCTACGACAACTGGAGCACCTACAACGACAACTGCAGCACCTACTACGACCACTGCAGTGCCTACTACGACAACTGTAGCTCCCACAACAACTACTCCTGCAGTTCCTACGACAACTGCAGCTACTACGACAACTGCAGCTACTACGACAATTGCAGCACCTACGACAACTGGAGCACCTACTACGACAACTGTAGCTCCCACAACAACTACTTCTGCAGTTCCTACGACAACTGCAGCTACTACGACAACTGCAGCACCTACGACAACTGGAGCACCTACTACGACAACTGCAGCACCTACGACAACTGGAGCACCTACGACAACTGCAGCACCTACTACGACCAGTGCAGCGCCTACTACGACAACTGTAGCTCCCACAACAACTACTTCTGCAGTTCCTACGACAACTGCAGCTACTACGACAACTGAAGCACCTACGACAACTGCAGCACCTACGACAACTACAGCTACTACGACAACTTCTGCACCTACTACGACCACTGCAGTGCCTACTACGACAACTGTAGCTCCCACAACAACTACTTCTGCAGTTCCTACGACAACTGCAGCACCTACGACAACTGCAGCACCTACGACAACTGCAGCACCTACGACAACTGGAGCACCTACTACGACAACTGCAGCACCTACTACGACCACTGCAGCACCTACTACGACAACTGTAGCTCCCACAACAACTACTCCTGCAGTTCCTACGACAACTGCAGCACCTACGACAACTGGAGCACCTACTACGAGAACTGCAGCACCTACTACGACAACTGCAGCACCTACTACGACCACTGCAGCGCCTAGTACGACAACTGTAGCTCCTAAAACAGCTACAACTGCAGCAACTACTACAACTGAAGCTACGACAACAACCACACCTTCCACCACAGCTACAACTGACGCTCCGACAACAACCACACCTACTACGACAGCTACAACTGAAGCTCCTACAACCACTACAACGACAACTGCAGCTCCTGCAACAACTGGAGCACCTACTACGACAACTGCAGCACCTACTACGACCACTGCAGCGCCTACTACGACAACTGTAGCTCCCACAACAACTACTTCTTCAGTTCCTACGACAACTGCAGCTACTACGAGAACTGCAGCACCTACGACAACTGGAGCACCTACTACGACAACTGCAGCACCTACTACGACCACTGCAGCGCCTACTACGACAACTGTAGCTCCCACAACAACTACTTCCGCAGTTCCTACGACAACTGCAGCACCCACGACAACTGGAGCACCTACTACGACAACTGCAGCACCTACTACGACCACTGCAGCACCTGCTATGACAACTGTAGCTCCCACAACAACTACTCCTGCAGTTCCTTCGACAACTGCAGCTACTACGACAACTGCAGCACCTACTACGACCACTGCAGCGCCTACTACGACAACTGTAGCTCCCACAACATCTACTCCTGCAGTTCCTACGACAACTGCAGCTACTACGACAACTGGAGCACCTACTACGACAACTGCTGCACCTACTACGACCACTGCAGCGCCTACTACAACAACTGTAGCTTCCACAACAACTACTTCTGCAGTTCCTACGACAACTGCAGCTACTACGACAACTGGAGCACCTACGACAACTGCAGCACCTACGACCACTGCAGCCCCTACTACGACAACTGTAGCTCCCACAACAACTACTCCTGCAGTTTCTACGACAACTGCAGCTACTACGACAACTGCAGCACCTACGACAACTAGAGCACCTACTACGACAACTGCAGCACCTAGTACGACCACTGCAGTGCCTACTACGACAACTGTAGCTCCCACAACAACTACTCCTGCAGTTCCTACGACAACTGCAGCTACTACGACAACTGCAGCTACTACGACAATTGCAGCACCTACTACAACTGGAGCACCTACTACGACAACTGCAGCACCTACTACGACCACTGCAGCCCCTACTACGACAACTGTAGCTCCCACAACAACTACTTCTGCAGTTCCTACGACAACTGCAGCTACTACGACAACTGCAGCACCTACGACAACTGGAGCACCTACTACGACAACTGCAGCACCTACGACAACTGGAGCACCTACTACAACAACTGCAACACCTACTACGACCACTGCAGCGCCTAGTACGGCAACTGTAGATCCTAAAACAGCTACATCTGCAGCAACTACTACATCTGAAGCTACGACAACAACCACACCTTCCACTACAGTTACAACTGACGCTCCGACAACAACCACACCTACTACGACAGCTACAACTGAAGCTCCTACGACCACTACAACGACAACTGCAGCTTCTGCGACAACTGGAGCACCTACTACGTTAACTGCAGCACCTACTACGACCACTGCAGTGCCTACTACGACAAATGTAGCTCCCACAACAACTACTCCTGCAGTTCCTACGACAACTGCAGCTACTACGACAACTGCAGCACCTACGACAACTGGAGCACCTACGACAACTGCAGCACCTACTACGACCACTGCAGTGCCTACTACGACAAATGTAGCTCCCACAACAACTACTCCTGCAGTTCCTACGACAACTGCAGCTACTACGACAACTGCAGCACCTACGACAACTGCAGCACCTACGACAACTGGAGCACCTACTACGACAACTGCAGCACCTACTACGACCACTGCAGCGCCTACTACGACAACTGTAGCTCCCAAAACAACTACTCCTGCAGTTCCTACGACAACTGCAGCTACTACGACAACTGGAGCACCTACTACGACCACTGCAGCGCCTACTACGACAACTGTAGCTCCCACAACAACTACTTCTTCAGTTCCTACGACAACTGCAGCTACTACGACAACTGGAGCACCTACTACGACAACTGCAGCACCTACTACGACCACTGCAGCGCCTACTACGACAACTGTAGCTCCCACAACAACTACTTCTTCAGTTCCTACGACAACTGCAGCTACTACGACAACTGGAGCACCTACTACGACAACTGCAGCACCTACTACGACCACTGCAGCGCCTACTACGACAACTGTAGCTCCCACAACAACTACTTCTGCAGTTCCTGGACAAATGCAGCTACTACACAACTGCAGCACCTACGACAACTGCAGCACCTACTACACCACTGCAGCCCCTACTACGACAACTGTAGCTCCCACAACAACTACTCCTGCAGTTTCTACGACAACTGCAGCACCTACGACAACTGGAGCACCTACTACGACAACTGCAGCACCTACTACAACCACTGCAGTGCCTACTACAACAACTGTAGCTCCCACAACAACTACTCCTGCAGTTCCTACGACAACTGCAGCTACTACGACAACTGAAGCTACTACAACAATTGCAGCACCTACGACAACTGAAGCACCTACTACGACAACTGCAGCACCTACGACAACTGGAGCACCTACTACAACAACTGCAACACCTACTACGACCACTGCAGCGCCTAGTACGACAATTGTAGTTCCTAAAACAGCTACAACTGCAGCAACTACTACAACTGACGCCCGACAACCACACCTACTACGACAGCTACAACTGAAGCTCCTACGACCACTACAACGACAACTGCAGCTTCTGCGACAACTGGAGGACCTACTACGACAACTGCAGCACCTACTACGACCACTGCAGTGCCTACCACGACAACTGTAGCTCCCACAACAACTACTTCTGCAGTTCCTACGACAACTGCAGCTACTACGACAACTGCAGCACCTACGACAACTGGAGCACCTACGACAACTGCAGCACCTACTACGACCACTGCAGCGCCTACTACGACAACTGTAGCTCCCACAACAACTACTTCTGCAGTTCCTACGACAACTGCAGCTACTACGACAACTGCAGCACCTACGACAACTGCAGCACCTACGACAACTGGAGCACCTACTACGACAACTGCAGCACCTACTACGACCACTGCAGCGCCTAGTACGACAACTGTAGCTCCTAAAACAGCTACAACTGCAGCAACTACTACAACTGAAGCTACGACAACAACCACACCTTCCACTACAGCTACAACTGATGCTCCGACAACAACCACATCTACTACGACAGCTACAACTGAAGCTCATACGACCACTACTACGACAACTGCAGCTTCTGCGACAACTGGAGCACCTACTACAACAACTGCAGCACCTACTACGACCACTGCAGCTCCTACTATGACAACTGTAGCTCCCACAACAACTACTTCTTCAGTTCCTACGACAACTGCAGCTACTGCGACAACTGGAGCACCTACTACGACAACTGCAGCACCTACTACGACCACTGCAGCGCCTACTTCGACAACTGTAGCTCCCACAACAACTACTTCTGCAGTTCCTACGACAACTGCAGCTACTACGACAACTGCAGCACCTACGACAACTGCAGCACCTACGACAACTGGAGCACCTACTACGACAACTGCAGCACCTACTACGACCACTGCAGCGCCTACTACGACAACTGTAGCTCCCACAACAACTACTCCTTCAGTTCCTACGACAACTGCAGCTACTACGACAACTGCAGCACCTACGACAACTGGAGCACCTACTACGACAACTGCAGCACCTACTACGACAACTGCAGCTACTACGACAACTGGAGCACCTACTACGACAACTGCAGCACCTACTACGACTACTGCAGCGCCTACTTCGACAACTGTAGCTCCCACAACAACTACTTCTGCAGTTCTTACGACAACTGCAGCTACTACGACAACTGCAGCACCTACGACAACTGGAGCACCTACTACGACAACTGCAGCACCTACTACGACCACTGCAGCGCCTACTTCGACAACTGTAGCTCCCACAACAACTACTTCTGCAGTTCCTACGACAACTGCAGCTACTACGACAACTGCAGCACCTACGACAACTGCAGCACCTACGACAACTGGAGCACCTACTACGACAACTGCAGCACCTACTACGACCACTGCAGCGCCTACTACGACAACTGTAGCTCCCACAACAACTACTCCTTCAGTTCCTACGACAACTGCAGCTACTACGACAACTGCAGCACCTACGACAACTGGAGCACCTACTACGACAACTGCAGCACCTACTACGACAACTGCAGCTACTACGACAACTGGAGCACCTACTACGACAACTGCAGCACCTACTACGACTACTGCAGCGCCTACTTCGACAACTGTAGCTCCCACAACAACTACTTCTGCAGTTCTTACGACAACTGCAGCTACTACGACAACTGCAGCACCTACGACAACTGGAGCACCTACTACGACAACTGCAGCACCTACTACGACCACTGCAGCGCCTACTACGACAACTGTAGCTCCCACAACAACTACTCCTGCAGTTCCTACGACAACTGCAGCTACTACGACAACTGCAGCACCTACGACAACTGGAGCACCTACTACGACAACTGCAGCTACTACGACAACTGCAGCTACTACGACAACTGGAGCACCTACTACGACAACTGCAGCACCTACTACGACCACTGCAGCGCCTACTACGACATCTGTAGCTCCCACAACAACTACTCCTGCAGTTCCTTCGACAACTGCAGCTACTACGACAACTGCAGCACCTACTACGACCACTGCAGCGCCTACTACGACAACTGTAGCTCCCACAACATCTACTCCTGCAGTTCCTACGACAACTGCAGCTACTACGACAACGGGAGCACCTACGACAACTGGAGCACCTACTACGACAACTGCAGCTACTACGACAACTGCAGCTACTACGACAACTGGAGCACCTACTACGACAACTGCAGCACCTACTACGACCACTGCAGCGCCTACTACGACATCTGTAGCTCCCACAACAACTACTTCTGCAGTTCCTACGACAACTGCAGCTACTACGACAACTGGAGCACCTACTACGACAACTGCAGCACCTACTACGACCACTGCAGCGCCTACTACGACAACTGTAGCTCCCACAACAACTACTTCTGCAGTTCCTATGACAAATGCAGCTACTACGACAACTGCAGCACCTACTACGACCACTGCAGCCCCTACTACGACAACTGTAGCTCCCACAACAACTACTCCTGCAGTTTCTACGACAACTGCAGCACCTACGACAACTGGAGCACCTACTACGACAACTGCAGCACCTACTACAACCACTGCAGTGCCTACTACAACAACTGTAGCTCCCACAACAACTACTCCTGCAGTTCCTACGACAACTGCAGCTACTACGACAACTGAAGCTACTACAACAATTGCAGCACCTACGACAACTGAAGCACCTACTACGACAACTGCAGCACCTACGACAACTGGAGCACCTACTACAACAACTGCAACACCTACTACGACCACTGCAGCGCCTAGTACGACAATTGTAGTTCCTAAAACAGCTACAACTGCAGCAACTACTACAACTGACGCTCCGACAACCACACCTACTACGACAGCTACAACTGAAGCTCCTACGACCACTACAACGACAACTGCAGCTTCTGCGACAACTGGAGGACCTACTACGACAACTGCAGCACCTACTACGACCACTGCAGTGCCTACCACGACAACTGTAGCTCCCACAACAACTACTTCTGCAGTTCCTACGACAACTGCAGCTACTACGACAACTGCAGCACCTACGACAACTGGAGCACCTACGACAACTGCAGCACCTACTACGACCACTGCAGCACCTACTACGACAACTGTAGCTCCCACAACAACTACTTCTGCAGTTCCTACGACAACTGCAGCTACTACGACAACTGCAGCACCTACGACAACTGCAGCACCTACGACAACTGGAGCACCTACTACGACAACTGCAGCACCTACTACGACCACTGCAGCGCCTAGTACGACAACTGTAGCTCCTAAAACAGCTACAACTGCAGCAACTACTACAACTGAAGCTACGACAACAACCACACCTTCCACTACAGCTACAACTGATGCTCCGACAACAACCACATCTACTACGACAGCTACAACTGAAGCTCCTACGACCACTACTACGACAACTGCAGCTTCTGCGACAACTGGAGCACCTACTACAACAACTGCAGCACCTACTACGACCACTGCAGCTCCTACTATGACAACTGTAGCTCCCACAACAACTACTTCTTCAGTTCCTACGACAACTGCAGCTACTACGACAACTGGAGCACCTACTACGACAACTGCAGCACCTACTACGACCACTGCAGCGCCTACTTCGACAACTGTAGCTCCCACAACAACTACTTCTGCAGTTCCTACGACAACTGCAGCTACTACGACAACTGCAGCACCTACGACAACTGCAGCACCTACTTACAACTGGAGCACCTACTACGACAACTGCAGCACCTACTACGACCACTGCAGCGCCTACTACGACAACTGTAGCTCCCACAACAACTACTCCTTCAGTTCCTACGACAACTGCAGCTACTACGACAACTGCAGCACCTACTACAACTGAGCACCTACTACGAAACTGCAGCACCTACTACGACAACTGCAGCTACTACGACAACTGAGCACCTACTACGACAACTGCAGCACCTACTACGACTACTGCAGCGCCTACTTCGACAACTGTAGCTCCCACAACAACTACTTCTGCAGTTCTACGACAACTGCAGCTACTACGACAACTGCAGCACCTACGACAACTGGAGCACCTACTACGACAACTGCAGCACCTACTACGACCACTGCAGCGCCTCTACTTCGACAACTGTAGCTCCCACAACAACTACCCTGCAGTTCCTACGACAACTGCAGCTACTACGACAACTGCAGCACCTACGACAACTGGAGCACCTACTACGACAACTGCAGCTACTACGACAACTGCACTACTACGACAACTGGAGCACCTACTACGACAACTGCAGCACCTACTACGACCACTGCAGCGCCTACTACGACAACTGTAGCTCCCACAACAACTACTCCTTCAGTTCCTTCGACAACTGCAGCTACTACGACAACTGCAGCACCTACTACGACCACTGCAGCACCTACTACGACAACTGTAGCTCCCAACTGGACATCTACTCCTGCAGTTCCTACGACAACTGCAGCTACTACGACAACGGGAGCACCTGACAACTGAGCACCTACTACGACAACTGCAGCTACTACGACAACTGCAGCTACTACGACAACTGAGCACCTACTACGGCAGCACCTACTACGACCACTGCAGCGCCTACTACGACAAACTGTAGCTCCCACAACAACTACTTCTGCAGTTCCTACGACAACTGCAGCTACTACGACAACTGCAGCACCTACGACAACTGCAGCACCTACTACGACCACTGCAGCGCCTACTACGACAACTGTAGCTCCCACAACAACTACTTCTGCAGTTCCTATGACAAATGCAGCTACTACGACAACTGCAGCACCTACTACGACCACTGCAGCCCCTACTACGACAACTGTAGCTCCCACAACAACTACTCCTGCAGTTTCTACGACAACTGCAGCACCTACGACAACTGGAGCACCTACTACGACAACTGCAGCACCTACTACAACCACTGCAGTGCCTACTACAACAACTGTAGCTCCCACAACAACTACTCCTGCAGTTCCTACGACAACTGCAGCTACTACGACAACTGAAGCTACTACAACAATTGCAGCACCTACGACAACTGAAGCACCTACCACGACAACTGCAGCACTACGACAACTGGAGCACCTACTACAACAACTGCAACACCTACTACGACCACTGCAGCGCCTAGTACGACAATTGTAGTTCCTAAAACAGCTACAACTGCAGCACCTACAACCGACGCTCCGACAACCACACCTACTACGACAGCTACAACTGAAGCTCCTACGACAACTGCAGCTTCTGCGACAACTGGAGGACCTACTACGACAACTGCAGCACCTACTACGACCACTGCAGCTGCCTACTACGACAACTGTAGCTCCCACAACAACTACTTCTGCAGTTCCTACGACAACTGCAGCTACTACGACAACTGCAGCACCTACGACAACTGGAGCACCTACGACAACTGCAGCACCTACTACGACCACTGCAGCACCTACTACGACAACTGTAGCTCCCACAACAACTACTTCTGCAGTTCCTACGACAACTGCAGCTACTACGACAACTGCAGCACCTACGCAACTGCAGCACCTACGACAACTGGAGCACCTCCTACGACAACTGCAGCACCTACTACGACCACTGCAGCGCCTAGTACGACAACTGTAGCTCCTAAACAGCTACAACTGCAGCACCTACTCAACTGACTACGACAACAACCACACCTACTACAGCTACAACTGTGCTCCGACAACAACCACATCTACTACGACAGCTACAACTGAAGCCCTACGACCACTACTACGACAACTGCAGCTTCTGCGACAACTGGAGCACCTACTACAACAACTGCAGCACCTACTGACCACTGCAGCTCCTACTACGACAACTGCTCCCACAACAACTACAGTTCCTACGACAACTGCAGCTACTACTGGAGCACCTACTACAACAACTGCAGCACCTACTACGACCACTGCAGCGCCTACTACGACAACTGTAGCTCCTAAACAACTACTTCTGCAGTTCCTACGACAACTGCAGCTACTACGACAACTGCAGCACCTACGACAACTACAACGCAGCACTTCTGCGACAACTGAGCACCTACTACGACAACTGCAGCACCTACTACGACCACTGCAGCGCCTACCACGACAACTGTAGCTCCCACAACAACTACTTCTGCAGTTCCTACGACAACTGCAGCTACTACGACAACTGCAGCACCTACGACAACTGGAGCACCTACTACGACAACTGCAGCACCTACTACGACAACTTCAGCTACTACCACTGAGCACCTACTACGACAACTGTAGCACCTACTACGACCACTGCAGCGCCTCCTACGACAACTGTAGTTCCCACAACAACTACTTCTTCAGTTCCTACGACAACTGCAGCTACCTACGACAACTGGAGCACCTACTACGACAACTGCAGCACCTACTACGACCACTGCAGCGCCTACTTCGACAACTGTAGCTCCCAACAACTAGCAGTCCTAAAACTGCAGCTACTAACTGCAGCACCTACTACAACTGCAGCACCTACCTACTACGACAACTGCAGCACCTTCCCACTACAGCGCCTACAACAACTGTAGCTCCCACAACAACTACACCTTCAGTTCCTACGACAACTGCAGCTACTACGACAACTGCAGCACCTACGACTGGAGCTACTACGACAACTGCAGCACCTACTGGGCGACAACTGCAGCTACTACGACCTACTACAACAACTGCAGCACCTACTACGACCACTGCAGCTCCTACTATGACAACTGTAGCTCCCACAACAACTACTTCTTCAGTTCCTACGACAACTGCAGCTACTACGACAACTGGAGCACCTACTACGACAACTGCAGCACCTACTACGACCACTGCAGCGCCTACTTCGACAACTGTAGCTCCCACAACAACTACTTCTGCAGTTCCTACGACAACTGCAGCTACTACGACAACTGCAGCACCTACGACAACTGCAGCACCTACGACAACTGGAGCACCTACTACGACAACTGCAGCACCTACTACGACCACTGCAGCGCCTACTACGACAACTGTAGCTCCCACAACAACTACTCCTTCAGTTCCTACGACAACTGCAGCTACTACGACAACTGCAGCACCTACGACAACTGGAGCACCTACTACGACAACTGCAGCACCTACTACGACAACTGCAGCTACTACGACAACTGGAGCACCTACTACGACAACTGCAGCACCTACTACGACTACTGCAGCGCCTACTTCGACAACTGTAGCTCCCACAACAACTACTTCTGCAGTTCTTACGACAACTGCAGCTACTACGACAACTGCAGCACCTACGACAACTGGAGCACCTACTACGACAACTGCAGCACCTACTACGACCACTGCAGCGCCTACTACGACAACTGTAGCTCCCACAACAACTACTCCTGCAGTTCCTACGACAACTGCAGCTACTACGACAACTGCAGCACCTACGACAACTGGAGCACCTACTACGACAACTGCAGCTACTACGACAACTGCAGCTACTACGACAACTGGAGCACCTACTACGACAACTGCAGCACCTACTACGACCACTGCAGCGCCTACTACGACATCTGTAGCTCCCACAACAACTACTCCTGCAGTTCCTTCGACAACTGCAGCTACTACGACAACTGCAGCACCTACTACGACCACTGCAGCGCCTACTACGACAACTGTAGCTCCCACAACATCTACTCCTGCAGTTCCTACGACAACTGCAGCTACTACGACAACGGGAGCACCTACGACAACTGGAGCACCTACTAACGACAACTGCAGCTACTACGACAACTGAGCTTCCACGACAACCGGGAGCACCTACTACGACAACTGCAGCACCTACTACGACCACTGCAGCGCCTACTACGACATCTGTAGCTCCCACAACAACTACTTCTGCAGTTCCTACGACAACTGCAGCTACTACGACAACTGGAGCACCTACTACGACAACTGCAGCACCTACTACGACCACTGCAGCGCCTACTACGACAACTGTAGCTCCCACAACAACTACTTCTGCAGTTCCTATGACAAATGCAGCTACTACGACAACTGCAGCACCTACTACGACCACTGCAGCCCCTACTACGACAACTGTAGCTCCCACAACAACTACTCCTGCAGTTTCTACGACAACTGCAGCACCTACGACAACTGAGCACCTACTACGACAACTGCAGCACCTACTACAACCACTGCAGTGCCTACTACAACAACTGTAGCTCCCACAACAAACTACTCCTGCAGTTCCTACGACAACTGCAGCTACTACGACAACTGAAGCTACTACAACAATTGCAGCACCTACGAAACTGAAGCACCTACTACGACAACTGCAGCACCTACGACAACTGGAGCACCTACTACAACAACTGCAACACCTACTACGACCACTGCAGCGCCTAGTACGACAATTGTAGTTCCTAAACAGCTACAACTGCAGCAACTACTACAACTGACGCTCCGACAACCACACCTACTACGACAGCTACAACTGAAGCCCTACGACCACTACAACGACAACTGCAGCTTCTGCGACAACTGGAGGACCTACTACGACAACTGCAGCACCTACTACGACCACTGCAGTGCCTACCACGACAACTGTAGCTCCCACAACAACTACTTCTGCAGTTCCTACGACAACTGCAGCTACTACGACAACTGCAGCACCTACGACAACTGGAGCACCTACGACAACTGCAGCACCTACTACGACCACTGCAGCACCTACTACGACAACTGTAGCTCCCACAACAACTACTTCTGCAGTTCCTACGACAACTGCAGCTACTACGACAACTGCAGCACCTACGACAACTGCAGCACCTACGACAACTGGAGCACCTACTACGACAACTGCAGCACCTACTACCACCACTGCAGCGCCTAGTACGACAACTGTAGTTCTAAAACAGCTACAACTGCAGCAACTACTACAACTGAAGCTACGACAACAACCACACCTTCCACTACAGCTACAACTGATGCCCGACAACAACCACATCTACTACGACAGCTACAACTGAAGCTCCTACGCCACTTACTACGACAACTGCAGCTTCTGCGACAACTGGAGCACCTACTACAACAACTGCAGCACCTACTACGACCACTGCAGCTCCTACTATGACAACTGTAGCTCCTACAACAACTACTTCTTCAGTTCCTACGACAACTGCAGCTACTACGACAACTGAGCACCTACTACGACAACTGCAGCACCTACTACGACCACTGCAGCGCCTACTTCGACAACTGTAGCTCCCACAACAACTACTTCTGCAGTTCCTACGACAACTGCAGCTACTACGGCAACTGCAGCACCTACGACAACTGCAGCACCTACGACAACTGGAGCACCTACTACGACAACTGCAGCACCTACAACGACCACTGCAGCGCCTACTACGACAACTGCAGCTCCCACAACAACTACTCCTTCAGTTCCTACGACAACTGCAGCTACTACGACAACTGCAGCACCTACGACAACTGGAGCACCTACTACGACAACTGCAGCACCTACTACGACAACTTCAGCTACTACGACAACTGGAGCACCTACTACGACAACTGCAGCACCTACTACGACCACTGCAGCGCCTACTACTACGACAACTGTAGCTCCCACAACAACTACTTCTTCAGTTCCTACGACAACTGCAGCTACTACGACAACTGGAGCACCTACTACGACAACTGCAGCACCTACTACGACCACTGCAGCGCCTACTTCGACAACTGTAGCTCCCACAACAACTACTTCTGCAGTTCTTACGACAACTGCAGCTACTACGACAACTGCAGCACCTACGACAACTGGGCACCTACGACAACTGGAGCACCTACTACGACCACTGCAGCACCTACTACGACAACTGTAGCTCCCACCACAAATCCAGCCTGCAGTTCCTACGACGACAGTGCTACTAACAACTGCAGCACCTACGACAACTGCAGCACCTTCAGTGAGCACTCTACTACGACAACTGCAGCACCTACTACGACCACTGCAGCACCTCTAGTACGACAACTGTAGCTCCTAAAACAGCTGGCTGCAGCAACTACTACAACTGCAGCTACTACAACAACTTCCACTACCTACAACTGTTCCTACGACAACTCTACTACGCAGCTACAACTGAAGCCCTACGACTACTGCAGCGCCTCAGCTTCTGCGAAACTGTAGCACCTATCCCAACTGCAACAACTACCACTGCAGCTCCTACTATGACAACTGCAGCTACAACTACTTCTTCAGTTCCTTACGACAACTGCAGCTACTACGACAACTGAGCACCTACTACGACAACTGCAGCACCTACTACGCCACTGCAGCGCCTACTTCGACAACTGTAGCTCCCACAACAACTACGGCAGTTCCTACGACAACTGCAGCTACACACGACAACTGCAGCACCTACAACTGCAGCACCTACGACAACTGAGCACCTACTACGACAACTGCAGCACCTACTACGACCACTGCAGCGCCTACTACGACAACTGTAGCTCCCACAACAACTACTCCTTCAGTTCCTACGACAACTGCAGCTACTACGACAACTGCAGCACCTACGACAACTGAGCACCTACTACGACAACTGCAGCACCTACTACGACAACTTCAGCTACTACGACAACTGGAGCACCTACTACGACAACTGCAGCACCTACTACGACCACTGCAGCGCCTACGCGACAACTGTAGCTCCCACAACAACTACTTCTGCAGTTCCTACGACAACTGCAGCTACTACGACAACTGCAGCACCTACGACAACTGGAGCACCTACTACGACAACTGCAGCGCCTACTACGACAACTGTAGCGCCCACAACAACTACTTCTGCAGTTCCACAACAGCTACTACCCTGCAGTTCCTACGACAACTGGAGCACCTACTACATAACTGCAGCACCTACTACAACTGAGCACCTACTACGAACAACTGCAGCCCCACAACAACACCCTGCAGCTACTACGACAACTGGAGCACCTAATACGACAACTGCAGCACCTACTACAACTGGAGCGCCTACTACGACATCTGCAGCTCCCACAACAACTACTCCTGCAGTTCCTTCGACAACTGAGCACCTGGCTACGACAACTGCAGCACCTACTACCACCACTGCAGCGCCTACTACGACAACTGTAGCCCCACAACAACTACTCCTGCACTCCTACGACAACTGCAGCTACTACGACAACGGGCAGCACCTACGCCACCACTGCAGCACCTACTACGACAACTGTAGCTCCCACAACATCTACTTCTGCAGTTCCTACGACAACTGCAGCTACTACGACAACTGAGCACCTACTACGACAACTGCAGCACCTACTACGACCACTGCAGGGCCTACTACGACATCTGTAGCTCCCATTGAACTACTTCTGCAGTTCCTATGACAACTGCAGCTACTACAACAACTGCAGCACCACTATTAACTGCAGCACCTACCACAACCGGAGCACCTACTACGACAACTGCAGCACCTACTACAACCAATGCAGCGCCTACTACGACAACTGTAGCTCCCACAACAACTACTCCTGCAGTTCCTACGACAACTGCAGCTACTACGACAACTGCAGCACCTACGACAACTGGAGCACCTACTACGACAACTGCAGCACCTACTACAACCACTGCAGCGCCTACTACTACAACTGTAGCTCCCACAACAACCACTCCTGCAGTTCCTACGACAACTGCAGCTACTACGACAACTGCAGCACCTACGACAACTGGAGCACCTACTACGACAACTGCAGCACATACTACGACAACTGCAGCTACTACGACAACTGGAGCACCTACTACGACAACTGCAGCACCTACTACGACCACTGCAGCGCCTACTACGACATCTGTAGCTCCCACAACAACTACTCCTGCAGTTCCTACGACAACTGCAGCTACTACGACAACTGGAGCACCTACTACGACAACTGCAGCATCTACTACGACCACTGCAGCGCCTACTACGACATCTGTAGCTCCCTACAACAACTACTCCTGGCAGTTCCTTCGACAACTGCAGCGCCACAACTGCAGCACCTACTACGACCACTGCAGTGCCTACTACGACAACTGCAGTTCACAACATCTACCCCGCAGTTCCTACGACAACTGCAGCTACTACGACAACGGGAGCACCTACTACGACAACTGCAGCTTCTACTACGAATTCACTGCAGCGCCTACTACGACATCTGTAGCTCCCATTAACAACTACTTCTGCAGTTCCTACGATAACTGCAGCTACTACGTTTACAACTGGAGCACCTACTACGACAACTGCAGCACCTACTACGACCACTGCAGCGCCTACTACGACATCTGTAGCTCCCACAACAACTACTTCTGCAGTTCCTATGACAACTGCAGCTACTACGACAACTGCAGCACCTACGACAACTGCAGCACCTACGACAACTGGAGCACCTACTACGACAACTGCAGCACCTACTAAAACCACTGCAGCGCCTACTACGACAACTGTAGCTCCCACAACAACTACCCTGCAGTTCCTACGACAACTGCAGCTACTACGACAACTGCAGCACCTACGACAACTGAGCACCTACTACGACAACTGCAGCACCTACTACGACAACTGCAGCTACTACGACAACTGAGCACTTACTACGACAACTGCAGCACCTACTACGACCACTGCAGCGCCTACTACGACATCTGTAGCTCCCACAACAACTACTCCTGCAGTTCCTTCGACAACTGCAGCTACTACGACAACTGCGGCACCTATACGACCACTGCAGCGCCTACTACGACATCTGTAGCTCCTACAACAACTACTTCTGCAGTTCCTACGACAACTGCAGCTACTACGACAACTGGAGCACCTACTACGACAACTGCAGAATCTACTACTTACCACTGCAGCGCCTACTACGACATCTGTAGCTCCCACAACAACTACTTCTGCAGTTCCTACGACAACTGCAGCTACTACGACAACTGCAGCACCTACGACAACTGAGCACCTACTACGACAACTGCAGCACCTACTACGACCACTGCAGCGCCTAGTACCTACAACTGTAGTTCTAAAACAGCTACAACTGCAGCAACCACTACAACTGAAGCTACGCATAACAACCACACCTTCCACTACAGCTACAACTGACGCTCCGACAACAACCACACCTACTACGACAGCTACAACTGAAGCTCCTACAACCACTACAACGACAACTTGGGCTACTACTATAACTGCAGCACCTACTACGACCACTGCAGCGCCTACTACGACAACTGTATTCTAATAAACAACTACTTCTGCAGTTCCTACGACAACTGCAGCTACTACGACAACTGCAAAGACCTACGACAACTGGAGCACCTATTTACGACCACTGCAGCACCTACTACGATAACTGTAGCTCCCATTAACAACTACACCTGCAGTTCCTCTCAACAACTGCAGCTACTACGACAACTCGCAGCACCTACTACGACCACTGCAGCGCCTACTACGGCAACTGTAGCTCCCACAACAACTACTTCTGCAGTTCCTACGACTTCTGCAGTTCCTACGACAACTGCAGCTACTACGACAACTGCAGCACCTACTACGACAACTGCAGCACCTACTACGACAACTGCAGCACCTACTACGACCACTGCAGCGCCTACTACGGCAACTGTAGCTCCCACAACAACTACTTCTGCAGTTCCTACAACAACTGCAGCTACTACGACAACTGCAGCACCTACGACAACTGGAGCACCTACTACGACAACTGCAGCACCTACTACGACCACTGCAGCGCCTACTACGACAACTGTAGCTCCCTCAACATCTACTCCTGCAGTTCCTACGACAACTGCAGCTACTACGACAACTGGAGCACCTACTACGACAACTGCAGAACCTACTACGACCACTGCAGCGCCTACTACGACATCTGTAGCTCCCACAACAACTACTTCTGCAGTTCCTA
>NW_025749835.1:5000-22294 GCF_021184085.1 Oncorhynchus gorbuscha | reverse complement strand
TCCAGGGCAGTTTGACTGGAAACTGGAACTTCTAACCTCCCGGGCAGTTTGACTGGAAACTGGAACCTGGAACCTGGCAGTTTGACTGGAAACTGGAACTTCTAACCCTGGCAGTTTGACTGGAAACTGGAACCTGGAACCTCTAACCCTGGCAGTTTGACTGGAAACTGGAACCTGGAACCTCTAACCCAGGCAGTTTGACTGGAAACTAGAACCTGGAACCTGGAACCTCTAACCCTGGCAGTTTGACTGGAAACTGGAACCTCTAACCCTGGCAGTTTGACTGGAACCTGGAACCTGGAACCTCTAACCCAGGCAGTTTGACTGGAAACTGGAACCTCTAACCCGGGCAGTTTGACTGGAAACTGGAACCTCTAACCCAGGCAGTTTGACTGGAAACTGGAACCTCTAACCCAGGCAGTTTGACTGGAAACTGGAACCTCTAACCCTGGCAGTTTGACTGGAACCTGGAACCTCTAACCCAGGCAGTTTGACTGGAAACTGGAACCTCTAACCCGGGCAGTTTGACTGGAAACTGGAACCTCTAACCCTGGCAGTTTGACTGGAACCTGGAACCTGGAACCTCTAACCCAGGCAGTTTGACTGGAAACTGGAACCTCTAACCCAGGCAGTTTGACTGGAAACTGGAACCTCTATCCAGGGCAGTTTGACTGGAAACTGGAACTTCTAACCCGGGCAGTTTGACTGGAAACTGGAACCTGGAACCTGGAACCTCTAACCCTGGCAGTTTGACTGGAAACTGGAACCTGGAACCTCTAACCCTGGCAGTTTGACTGGAAACTGGAACCTGGAACCTCTAACCCAGGCAGTTTGACTGGAAACTAGAACCTGGAACCTGGAACCTCTAACCCTGGCAGTTTGACTGGAAACTGGAACCTCTAACCCTGGCAGTTTGACTGGAACCTGGAACCTGGAACCTCTAACCCAGGCAGTTTGACTGGAAACTGGAACCTCTAACCCGGGCAGTTTGACTGGAAACTGGAACCTCTAACCCAGGCAGTTTGACTGGAAACTGGAACCTCTAACCCAGGCAGTTTGACTGGAAACTGGAACCTCTAACCCTGGCAGTTTGACTGGAACCTGGAACCTGGAACCTCTAACCCAGGCAGTTTGACTGGAAACTGGAACCTCTAACCCGGGCAGTTTGACTGGAAACTGGAACCTCTAACCCTGGCAGTTTGACTGGAACCTGGAACCTGGAACCTCTAACCCAGGCAGTTTGACTGGAAACTGGAACCTCTAACCCAGGCAGTTTGACTGGAAACTGGAACCTCTAACCCTGGAAGTTTGACTGGAAACTGGAACCTCTAACCCTGGCAGTTTGACTGGAAACTGGAACCTCTAACCCTGGCAGTTTGACTGGAACCTGGAACCTGGAACCTCTAACCCAGGCAGTTTGACTGGAAACTGGAACCTCTAACCCAGGCAGTTTGACTGGAAACTGGAACCTCTAACCCTGGAAGTTTGACTGGAAACTGGAACCTCTAACCCTGGCAGTTTGACTGGAAACTGGAACCTCTAACCCAGGCAGTTTGACTGGAAACTGGAACCTCTAACCAGGGCAGTTTGACTGGAAACTGGAACCTCTAACCAGGGCAGTTTGACTGGAAACTGGAAACTGGAACCTCTATCCAGGGCAGTTTGACTGGAAACTGGAACTTCTAACCCGGGCAGTTTGACTGGAAACTGGAACCTGGAACCTGGAACCTCTAACCCTGGCAGTTTGACTGGAAACTGGAACCTGGAACCTCTAACCCTGGCAGTTTGACTGGAAACTGGAACCTGGAACCTCTAACCCAGGCAGTTTGACTGGAAACTAGAACCTGGAACCTGGAACCTCTAACCCTGGCAGTTTGACTGGAAACTGGAACCTCTAACCCTGGCAGTTTGACTGGAACCTGGAACCTGGAACCTCTAACCCAGGCAGTTTGACTGGAAACTGGAACCTCTAACCCGGGCAGTTTGACTGGAAACTGGAACCTCTAACCCAGGCAGTTTGACTGGAAACTGGAACCTCTAACCCAGGCAGTTTGACTGGAAACTGGAACCTCTAACCCTGGCAGTTTGACTGGAACCTGGAACCTGGAACCTCTAACCCAGGCAGTTTGACTGGAAACTGGAACCTCTAACCCGGGCAGTTTGACTGGAAACTGGAACCTCTAACCCTGGCAGTTTGACTGGAACCTGGAACCTGGAACCTCTAACCCAGGCAGTTTGACTGGAAACTGGAACCTCTAACCCAGGCAGTTTGACTGGAAACTGGAACCTCTAACCCTGGAAGTTTGACTGGAAACTGGAACCTCTAACCCTGGCAGTTTGACTGGAAACTGGAACCTCTAACCCAGGCAGTTTGACTGGAAACTGGAACCTCTAACCCAGGCAGTTTGACTGGAAACTGGAACCTCTAACTGGGGCAGTTTGACTGGAAACTGGAACCTCTAACCCAGGCAGTTTGACTGGAAACTGGAACCTCTAACCCAGGTAGTTTGACTGGAAACTGGAACCTCTAACCCAGGTAGTTTGACTGGAAACTGGAACCTCTAACCCTGGCAGTTTGACTGGAAACTGGAACCTGGAACCTCTAACCCTGGCAGTTTGACTGGAAACTGGAACCTCTAACCCTGGCAGTTTGACTGGAAACTGGAACCTCTAACCCAGGCAGTTTGACTGGAAACTGGAACCTCTAACCCAGGCAGTTTGACTGGAAACTGGAACCTCTAACCCAGACAGTTTGACTGGAAACTGGAAACTGGAACCTCTAACCCAGGCAGTTTGACTGGAAACTGGAACCTCTAACCCAGGCAGTTTGACTGGAAACTGGAACCTCTAACCCAGGCAATTTGACTGGAAACTGGAACCTCTAACCCAGGCAGTTTGACTGGAAACTGGAACCTCTAACCCAGACAGTTTGACTGGATACTGGAAACTGGAACCTCTAACCCAGGCAGTTTGACTGGAAACTGGAACCTCTAACCCAGACAGTTTGACTGGAAACTGGAAACTGGAACCTCTAACCCAGGCAGTTTGACTGGAAACTGAAACCTCTAACCCAGGCAGTTTTACTGGAAACTGAAACCTCTAACCGGGGCAGTTTAACTGGAAACTGGAACCTCTAACCCAGGCAGTTTGACTGGAAACTGGAACCTCTAACCCAGACAGTTTGACTGGAAACTGGAAACTGGAACCTCTAACCCAGGCAGTTTGACTGGAAACTGGAACCTCTAACCCAGACAGTTTGACTGGAAACTGGAACCTCTAACCAGGGCAGTTTGACTGGAAACTGGAAACTGGAACCTCTATCCAGGGCAGTTTGACTGGAAACTGGAACTTCTAACCCGGGCAGTTTGACTGGAAACTGGAACCTGGAACCTGGAACCTCTAACCCTGGCAGTTTGACTGGAAACTGGAACCTGGAACCTCTAACCCTGGCAGTTTGACTGGAAACTGGAACCTGGAACCTCTAACCCAGGCAGTTTGACTGGAAACTGGAACCTCTAACCCTGGCAGTTTGACTGGAACCTGGAACCTGGAACCTCTAACCCAGGCAGTTTGACTGGAAACTGGAACCTCTAACCCGGGCAGTTTGACTGGAAACTGGAACCTCTAACCCAGGCAGTTTGACTGGAAACTGGAACCTCTAACCCAGGCAGTTTGACTGGAAACTGGAACCTCTAACCCAGGCAGTTTGACTGGAAACTGGAACCTCTAACCCTGGCAGTTTGACTGGAACCTGGAACCTGGAACCTCTAACCCAGGCAGTTTGACTGGAAACTGGAACCTCTAACCCGGGCAGTTTGACTGGAAACTGGAACCTCTAACCCAGGCAGTTTGACTGGAAACTGGAACCTCTAACCCAGGCAGTTTGACTGGAAACTGGAACCTCTAACCCTGGCAGTTTGACTGGAACCTGGAACCTGGAACCTCTAACCCAGGCAGTTTGACTGGAAACTGGAACCTCTAACCCGGGCAGTTTGACTGGAAACTGGAACCTCTAACCCTGGCAGTTTGACTGGAACCTGGAACCTGGAACCTCTAACCCAGGCAGTTTGACTGGAAACTGGAACCTCTAACCCAGGCAGTTTGACTGGAAACTGGAACCTCTAACCCTGGAAGTTTGAATGGAAACTGGAACCTCTAACCCTGACAGTTTGACTGGAAACTGGAACCTCTAACCCAGGCAGTTTGACTGGAAACTGGAACCTCTAACCCAGGCAGTTTGACTGGAAACTGGAACCTCTAACTGGGGCAGTTTGACTGGAAACTGGAACCTCTAACCCAGGCAGTTTGACTGGAAACTGGAACCTCTAACCCAGGTAGTTTGACTGGAAACTGGAACCTCTAACCCAGGTAGTTTGACTGGAAACTGGAACCTCTAACCCAGGTAGTTTGACTGGAAACTGGAACCTCTAACCCTGGCAGTTTGACTGGAAACTGGAACCTGGAACCTCTAACCCTGGCAGTTTGACTGGAAACTGGAACCTCTAACCCTGGCAGTTTGACTGGAAACTGGAACCTCTAACCCAGGCAGTTTGACTGGAAACTGGAACCTCTAACCCAGGCAGTTTGACTGGAAACTGGAACCTCTAACCCAGACAGTTTGACTGGAAACTGGAAACTGGAACCTCTAACCCAGGCAGTTTGACTGGAAACTGGAACCTCTAACCCAGGCAGTTTGACTGGAAACTGGAACCTCTAACCCAGGCAATTTGACTGGAAACTGGAACCTCTAACCCAGGCAGTTTGACTGGAAACTGGAACCTCTAACCCAGACAGTTTGACTGGATACTGGAAACTGGAACCTCTAACCCAGGCAGTTTGACTGGAAACTGGAACCTCTAACCCAGACAGTTTGACTGGAAACTGGAAACTGGAACCTCTAACCCAGGCAGTTTGACTGGAAACTGAAACCTCTAACCCAGGCAGTTTTACTGGAAACTGAAACCTCTAACCGGGGCAGTTTAACTGGAAACTGGAACCTCTAACCCAGGCAGTTTGACTGGAAACTGGAACCTCTAACCCAGACAGTTTGACTGGAAACTGGAAACTGGAACCTCTAACCCAGGCAGTTTGACTGGAAACTGGAACCTCTAACCCAGACAGTTTGACTGGAAACTGGAACCTCTAACCCAGGCAGTTTGACTGGAAACTGGAACCTCTAACCCAGGCAGTTTAACTGGAAACTGGAACCTCTAACCGGGGCAGTTTGACTGGAAACGTATGGGGAGACTCAGTATGGCTGCTAACCAGTCCACCTACTATGCCACCATTGACCTGAATGGCTCGTTCTATTCTATGTGTACGGTCAGATCCCTGTGCTTTGTAGATGACTTCACAGGCTTGGTAATGATGTCAGTATGTCAGAGGAGCTTTACTGTAGTTGCTGTCTATAAAAGACATCCAGCTGTTAATGATTCTGAAGCAGACACTCTTCTTCCCTCTCCAGGGTATCTGAGATCCGAAGTCCTCCTCCCTCTATCGCTCCCTCCCCCACAGCCTTCACCATCCTTCCATTCCTTCTCCTCTCCTCCATAACTATGTACTCCTTAATATTCTTGAGTCTCTGTCAAGCCATGGTGTGATATATAGAGCTGTTGTAGAACGGAGCTGAGTCAGACTCTAAATGGTATTCTGTCCTGTATCTACTAGTGCTACTTTCCCTAGCACTGTCTACACAGCTAGTTACAGAGACATGGCTGTCGAACCAGCTAGTTACAGAGACAGGGCTGTCTAACCAGCTAGTTACAGAGAGACAGCTAGTTACAGAGACAGGGCTGTCTAACCAGCTAGTTACAGAGACATGGCTGTCTAACCAGCTAGTTACAGAGAGACAGCTAGTTACAGAGACATGGCTGTCGAACCAGCTAGTTACAGAGACACTGCTGTCTAACCAGCTAGTTACAGAGAGACAGCTAGTTACAGAGACAGGGCTGTCTAACCAGCTAGTTACAGAGACATGGCTGTCTAACCAGCTAGTTACAGAGAGACAGCTAGTTACAGAGACAGGGCTGTCTAACCAGCTAGTTACAGAGACAGGGCTGTCTAACCAGCTAGTTACAGAGACAGGGCTGTCTAACCAGCTAGTTACAGAGACAGGGCTCTCTAACCAGCTAGTTACAGAGACAGAGCTGAGTCAGACTCTAAATGGTATTCTGTCCTGTATCTACTAGTGCTGCTTTCCCTAGCACTGTCTACACAGCTAGTTACAGAGACAGGGCTGTCTAACCAGCTAGTTACAGAGACAGGGCTGTCTAACCAGCTAGTTACAGAGACAAGGCTGTCTAACCAGCTAGTTACAGAGACAGGGCTGTCTAACCAGCTAGTTACAGAGACAGGGCTGTCTAACCAGCTAGTTACAGAGACAGGGCTATCTAACCAGCTAGTTACAGAGACAGGGCTGTCTAACCAGCTAGTTACAGAGACAGGGCTGTCTAACCAGCTAGTTACAGAGACAGGGCTGTCTAACCAGCTAGTTACAGAGACAGGGCTGTCTAACCAGCTAGTTACAGAGACAGGGCTGTCTAACTAGCTAGTTACAGAGACAGAGCTGAGTCAGACTCTAAATGGTATTCTGTCCTGTATCTACTAGTGCTGCTTTCCCTAGCACTGTCTACACAGCTAGTTACAGAGACATGGCTGTCTAACCAGCTAGTTACAGAGACAGAGCTGAGTCAGACTCTAAATGGTATTCTGTCCTGTATCTACTAGTGCTGCTTTCCCTAGCACTGTCTACACAGCTAGTTACAGAGACATGGCTGTCTAACCAGCTAGTTACAGAGAGACAGCTAGTTACAGAGACAGGGCTGTCTAACCAGCTAGTTACAGAGAGACAGCTAGTTACAGAGACAGGGCTGTCTAACCAGCTAGTTACAGAGAGAAAGCTAGTTACAGAGACAGAGCTGTCTAACCAGCTAGTTACAGAGACAAAGCTAGTTACAGAGACAGAGCTGTCTAACCAGCTAGTTACAGAGAGAAAGCTAGTTACAGAGACAGAGCTGTCTAACCAGCTAGTACTAGAGACAGAGCTGTCTAACCAGCTAGTTACAGAGAGAAAGCTAGTTACAGAGACAGAGCTGTCTACACAGCTAGTTACAGAGACATGGCTGTCTAACCAGCTAGTTACAGAGAGAAAGCTAGTTACAGAGACAGAGCTGTCTAACCAGCTAGTACTAGAGACAGTGCTGTCTAACCAGCTAATTACAGAGAGAAAGCTAGTTACAGAGACAGGGCTGTCTAACCAGCTAGTTACAGAGAGACAGCTAGTTACAGAGACAGGGCTGTCTAACCAGCTAGTTACAGAGAGACAGCTAGTTACAGAGACAGGGCTGTCTAACCAGCTAGTTACAGAGACAGGGCTGTCTAACCAGCTAGTTACAGAGAGACAGCTAGTGACAGAGACAGGGCTGTCTAACCAGCTAGCTAGTTAGAGAGAGAGAGAGAGAGAGAGAGAGAGAGAGAGAGAGAGAGAGAGAGAGAGAGAGAGAGAGAGAGAGAGAGAGAGAGAGAGTGAGAGAGAGAGAGAGAACGAAGGCTTGAGCGTCAGTCTACCCCAGAGCCTCCCACCTAAGGAAAAGCCTGGGATTGGATTACCATGCTCCCTAGGGAACCCATGTCTCCACTGGTGGAGTTAAATTGGACACCCTGTGAGGGCGAGCCAACCCTCCACAGCCTGCTGCTCCTGAGACTCCTGTGCTTGAGGTGATCTCAGACACCCACTAGTGGGGATTAGGGTTAATCGTTCATGGATTCATTGGTAGTAATTGAATTGTAATTTGTTATGATCGTGATTGGCAGTGCATTGTGGGCTTTGGGTGATTCCTCCCTTTCCCTTCCCCTCACCCTACCATATTCCTTGTTGCAGTTACATACACTGAATGTTGCCTGTGTTTTAGGTGGATTTGTGACTATGTGTTGTTCTTACTGGAGATGTAGTGTGGAGTCTAGTGGACATAGATATGTTCCCTTTACTGGAGATGTAGTGTGGAGTCTAGTGGACATAGAGGGAGAGAGGGAGATAGGTAGAGAGAGGGAGAGGGAGAAGGAGAGGGAGGGGGAGAGGGAGATAGGTAGAGAGAGGGAGAGGGAGAGGGAGAGGGAGAAGGAGAGGGAGAAGACAGCAGCAGCTGCATGGGGAGGAAAATACTCTCTCTTTCCTTATCCCTGTCCATCTCCCTCTCTCTACCCTTCTCCTTCTCTCCTTCTCCCTCTCTCCATCTCCCTCTCTCTACCCTTCTCCTTCTCTCCTTCTCCCTCTCTCCTTCTCCCTCTCCTTCTCCCTCTCTCTACCCATCTCCCTTTCCTACTCTTTCCACCTCTCCCCCTCCCTCTATCTTTCCACCTCTCCCCCTCTCTCTATCTTTCCACCTCTCCCCTTTCTCTGTCTTTCCACCTCTCCCCCTCTCTACATCTTTCCACCTCTCCCCAACTCTTTCCACCTCTCCCCCTTCTCTGTCTTTCCACCTCTCCCCCCTCTCTACATCTTTCCACCTCTCCCCAACTCTTTCCACCTCTCCCCCTCTCTCAATCTTTCCACCTCTCCCCCTCTCTATCTTTCCACCTCTCCCTCCTCTCTCTATCTTTCCACCTCTCCCCAACTCTTTCCACCTCTCCCCCTCTCTCTATCTTTCCACCTCTCCCCTCTCTCTATCTTTCCACCTCTCCCCAACTCTTTCCACCTCTCCCCCTCTCTCTATCTTTCCACCTCTCCCCTCTCTCTATCTTTCCACCTCTCCCCAACTCTTTCCACCTCTCCCCCTCTCTCTATCTTTCCACCTCTCCTCTCTCTATCTTTCCACCTCTCCCTCCTCTCTCTATCTTTCCACCTCTCCCCAACTCTTTCCACCTCTCCCCCTCTCTATCTTTCCACCTCTCCCCCTCTCTATCTTTCCACCTCTCCCCCTCTCTATCTTTCCACCTCTCCCTCCTCTCTCTATCTTTCCACCTCTCCCCCCCTCTCTATCTTTCCACCTCTCCCCTCTCTATCTTTCCACCTCTCCCCTCTCTCTATCTTTCCACCTCTCCCTCCTCTCTCTATCTTTCCACCTCTCCCCAACTCTTTCCACCTCTCCCTCTCTCTATCTTTCCACCTCTCCCCCCCTCTCTATCTTTCCACCTCTCCCTCCTCTCTCTATCTTTCCACCTCTCCCCAACTCTTTCCACCTCTCCCCCTCTCTCTATCTTTCCACCTCTCCCCCTCTCTCTATCTTTCCACTCTCCCCCTCTCTCTATCTTTCCACCTCTCCCCAACTCTTTCCACCTCTCCCCCTCTCTATCTTTCCACCTCTCCCCTCTCTCTATCTTTCCACCTCTCCCCAACTCTTTCCACCTCTCCCCCTCTCTCTATCTTTCCACCTCTCCCCAACTCTTTCCACCTCTCCCCTCTCTCTATCTTTCCACCTCTCCCCCTCTCTATCTTTCCACCTCTCCCCCTCTCTCTATCTTTCCACCTCTCCCCAACTCTTTCCACCTCTCCCCCTCCCTATCTTTCCACCTCTCCCCTCTCTCTATCTTTCCACCTCTCCCCAACTCTTTCCACCTCTCCCCCTCTCTCTATCTTTCCACCTCTCCCCAACTCTTTCCACCTCTCCCCTCTCTATCTTTCCACCTCTCCCCCTCTCTATCTTTCCACCTCTCCCCCTCCCTCTATCTTTCCACCTCTCCCCCTCTCTATCTTTCCACCTCTCTCCCCCTCTCTCTATCTTTCCACCTCTCCCCCTCTCTCTATCTTTCCACCTCTCCCCTCTCTCTGTCTTTCCACCTCTCCCCCTCTCTATCTTTCCACCTCTCCCCTCTCTCTATCTTTCCACCTCTCCCCAACTCTTTCCACCTCTCCCCCTCTCTCTATCTTTCCACCTCTCCCCCTCTCTCTATCTTTCCACCTCTCCCCCTCTCTATCTTTCCACCTCTCCCCTCTCTCTGTCTTTCCACCTCTCCCCCTCTCTATCTTTCCACCTCTCCCTCTCTCTATCTTTCCACCTCTCCCCAACTCTTTCCACCTCCCCCTCTCTATCTTTCCACCTCTCCCCAACTCTTTCCACCTCTCCCCCTCTCTCTATCTTTCCACCTCTCCCCAACTCTTTCCACCTCTCCCCCTCTCTCTATCTTTCCACCTCTCACCAACTCTTTCCACCTCTCCCCCTCTCTCTATCTTTCCACCTCTCCCCAACTCTTTCCACCTCTCCCCTCTCTCTATCTTTCCACCTCTCCCCAACTCTTTCCACCTCTCCCCCTCTCTATCTTTCCACCTCTCCCCCTCTCTCTATCTTTCCACCTCTCCCCTCTCTCTATCTTTCCACCTCTCCCCAACTCTTTCCACCTCTCCCCCTCTCTATCTTTCCACCTCTCCCCCTCTCTCTATCTTTCCACCTCTCCCCAACTCTTTCCACCTCTCCCCCTCTCTATCTTTCCACCTCTCCCTCTCTCTCTATCTTTCCACCTCTCCCCCTCTCTCTATCTTTCCACCTCTCCCCCTCTCTCTATCTTTCCACCTCTCCCCAACTCTTTCCATCTCTCCCCTCTCTATCTTTCCACCTCTCCCCCTCTCTCTATCTTTCCACCTCTCCCCAACTCTTTCCACCTCTCCTCAACTCTTTCCACCTCTCCCCTCTCTTTATCTTTCCACCTCTCCCCTCTCTATCTTTCCACCTCTCCTCTCTCTCTATCTTTCCACCTCTCCCCAACTCTTTCCACCTCTCCCCTCTTTATCTTTCCACCTCTCCCCTCTCTCTATCTTTCCACCTCTCCCCCTCTCTATCTTTCCACCTCTCCCCCTCTCTCTATCTTTCCACCTCTCCCCAACTCTTTCCACCTCTCCCCCTCTCTTTATCTTTCCACCTCTCCCCCTCTCTATCTTTCCACCTCTCTCCCCCTCTCTCTATCTTTCCACCTCTCCCCCCCCTCTCTATCTTTCCACCTCTCCCCCTCTCTCTATCTTTCCACCTCTCCCCCTCTCTCTATCTTTCCACCTCTCCCCCTCTCTCTATCTTTCCACCTCTCCCCTCCCTCTATCTTTCCACCTCTCCCCCTCTCTTTATCTTTCCACCTCTCCCCTCTCTCTATCTTTCCACCTCTCTCCCCCTTTCTCTGTCTTTCCACCTCTCCCCCTCTCTACATCTTTCCACCTCTCCCCAACTCTTTCCACCTCTCCCTCCTCTCTCTATCTTTCCACCTCCCCCCTCTCTCTATCTTTCCACCTCTCCCTCCTCTCTATCTTTCCACCTCTCCCCAACTCTTTCCACCTCTCCCCCTCTCTCTATCTTTCCACCTCTCCCCAACTCTTTCCACCTCTCCCCCTCTCTCTATCTTTCCACCTCTCCCTCTCTCTATCTTTCCACCTCTCCCCAACTCTTTCCACCTCTCCCCCTCTCTCTATCTTTCCACCTCTCCCCTCTCTCTATCTTTCCACCTCTCCCCCTCTCTCTATCTTTCCACCTCTCCCCTCTCTCTATCTTTCCACCTCTCCCCCTCTCTATCTTTCCACCTCTCCCCTCTCTCTATCTTTTCACCTCTCCCCCTCTCTCTATCTTTCCACCTCTCCCTCCTCTCTCTATCTTTCCACCTCTCCCCTCTCTCTATCTTTCCACCTCTCCCCCTCTCTCTATCTTTCCACCTCTCCCCCTCTCTCTATCTTTCCACCTCTCCCTCCCTCTCTGTCTTTCCACCTCTCCCCCCTCTCTACATCTTTCCACCTCTCCCAACTCTTTCCACCTCTCCCCCCTCTCTATCTTTCCACCTCTCCCCAACTCTTTCCACCTCTCCCCCTCTCTCTATCTTTCCACCTCTCCCCAACTCTTTCCACCTCTCCCCCTCTCTCTATCTTTCCACCTCTCCCCCTCTCTCTATCTTTCCACCTCTCCCCCTCTCTCTATCTTTCCACCTCTCCCCAACTCTTTCCACCTCTCCCCCTCTCTCTATCTTTCCACCTCTCCCCCTCTCTCTATCTTTCCACCTCTCCCCCTCTCTCTATCTTTCCACCTCTCTCCCCTCTCTCTATCTTTCCACCTCTCCCCAACTCTTTCCACCTCTCCCTCCTCTCTCTATCTTTCCACCTCTCCCCCCCTCTCTCTATCTTTCCACCTCTCCATCTCTCCACCTCTTAGGCTACAGTGTCATATGAGCATGACATTGCCACGGTGACAGGATTTCCTGGCTGTCTGATTGTTGGTTGAGGAGTTCTAGAGAGAATTGTGGTTGGTTGGTTGGAGTGTTGGTTGGTTGGTTGGAGTGTTGGTTGGTTGGAGTGTTGGTTGGTTGGAGTGTTGGTTGGTTGGAGTGTTGGTTGGTTGGAGTGTTGGTTGGTTGGAGTGTTGGTTGGTTGGAGTGTTGGTTGGTTGGAGTGTTGGTTGGTTGGAGTGTTGGTTGGTTGGAGTGTTGGTTGGTTGGAGTGTTGGTTGGTTGGAGTGTTGGTTGGTTGGAGTGTTGGTTGGTTGGAGTGTTGGTTGGTTGGAGTGTTGGTTGGTTGGAGTGTTGGTTGGTTGGAGTGTTGGTTGGTTGGAGTGTTGGTTGGTTGGAGTGTTGGTTGGTTGGAGTGTTGGTTGGTTGGAGTGTTGGTTGGTTGGAGTGTTGGTTGGTTGGAGTGTTGGTTGGTTGGAGTGTTGGTTGGTTGGAGTGTTGGTTGGTTGGAGTGTTGGTTGGTTGGAGTGTTGGTTGGTTGGAGTGTTGGTTGGTTGGAGTGTTGGTTGGTTGGAGTGTTGGTTGGTTGGAGTGTTGGTTGGTTGGAGTGTTGGTTGGTTGGAGTGTTGGTTGGTTGGAGTGTTGGTTGGTTGGAGCTGGAAAAGCCTGTCTTCATCATGTTTCCATTGATCTTTAAGATGTCATATTAGTAGAATAACATGTTATATTAGTAGAATAAGATGTTATATTAGTAGAATAACATGTTATATTAGTAGAATAAGATGTTATATTAGTAGAATAACATGTCATATTAGTAGAATAACATGTTATATTAGTAGAATAAGATGTTATATTAGTAGAATAACATGTTATATTAGTAGAATAAGATGTTATATTAATAGAATAACATGTTATGTTAGTAGAATAACATGTTATATTAGTAGAATAAGATGTTATATTAGTAGAATAACATGTTATATTAGTAGAATAACATGTTATATTAGTAGAATAACATGTTATATTAGTAGAATAACATGTTATATTAGTAGAATAACATGTTATATTAATAGAATAACATGTTATATTAGTAGAATAACATGTTATATTAATAGAATAACATGTTATATTAATAGAATAACATGTTATATTAGTAGAATAACATGTTATATTAGTAGAATAACATGTTATATTAATAGAATAACATGTTATATTAATAGAATAACATGTTATATTAGTAGAATAACATGTTATATTAATAGAATAACATGTTATATTAATAGAATAACATGTTATATTAATAGAATAACATGTTATATTAGTAGAATAAGATGTCATATTAGTAGAATAACATGTTATATTAGTAGAATAAGATGTTATATTAGTAGAATAACATGTTATATTAGTAGAATAAGATGTTATATTAATAGAATAACATGTTATGTTAGTAGAATAACATGTTATATTAGTAGAATAAGATGTTATATTAGTAGAATAACATGTTATATTAGTAGAATAAGATGTTATATTAATAGAATAACATGTTATATTAGTAGAATAACATGTTATATTAGTAGAATAACATGTTATATTAGTAGAATAACATGTTATATTAATAGAATAACATGTTATATTAGTAGAATAACATGTTATATTAATAGAATAACATGTTATATTAGTAGAATAACATGTTATATTAGTAGAATAACATGTTATATTAGTAGAATAACATGTTATATTAGTAGAATAACATGTTATATTAATAGAATAACATGTTATATTAGTAGAATAACATGTTATATTAATAGAATAACATGTTATATTAATAGAATAACATGTTATATTAGTAGAATAACATGTTATATTAATAGAATAACATGTTATATTAGTAGAATAACATGTTATATTAGTAGAATAACATGTTATGTTAGTAGAATAACATGTTATATTAATAGAATAACATGTTATATTAATAGAATAACATGTTATATTAGTAGAATAAGATGTTATATTAGTATAATAACATGTTATATTAATAGAATAACATGTTATATTAGTAGAATAAGATGTCATATTAGTAGAATAACATGTTATATTAATAGAATAACATGTTATATTAGTAGAATAACATGTTATATTAATAGAATAACATGTTATGTTAGTAGAATAACATGTTATATTAGTAGAATAAGATGTTATATTAGTATAATAACATGTTATATTAATAGAATAACATGTTATATTAGTAGAATAAGATGTCATATTAGTAGAATAACATGTTATATTAATAGAATAACATGTTATATTAGTAGAATAAGATGTTATATTAATAGAATAACATGTTATGTTAGTAGAATAAGATGTTATATTAATAGAATAACATGTTATATTAGTAGAATAAGATGTTATATTAATAGAATAACATGTTATGTTAGTAGAATAACATGTTATGTTAGTAGAATAAGATGTTATATTAATAGAATAACATGTTATATTAATAGAAAAATATGTTATATTAGTAGTATAACATGTTATGTTATTAGAAAATGTTATATTAGTAGAATAAGATGTTATATTAGTAGTATCAGATGTTATATTAATATTATAATATGGTATATTAGTATTATAATATGGTATATTAGTATTATAATATGGTATATTAGTATTATAATATGGTATATTAGTATTATAATATGGTATATTAGTATTATAATATGGTATATTAGTATTATAATATGGTATATTAGTATTATAATATGGTATATTAGTATTATAATATGGTATATTAGTATTATAATATGGTATATTAGTATTATAATATGGTATATTAGTATTATAATATGGTATATTAGTATTATAATATTGTATATTAGTATTATAATATTGTATATTAGTATTATAATATTGTATATTAGTATTATAATATTGTATATTAGTATTATAAAATTGTATATTAGTATTATAATATGGTATATTAGTATTATAATATTGTATATTAGTTTCATAACATGTATAGCAAATGGCTATATAGTGTACCACCCCTCTAGGGCCCATCTGTCTCTCCCTACACTACTTTGTCTAGGGTCCATCAGTCTCTCCCTACACTACTCTGTCTAGGACCCATCAGCCTCTCCCTACACTACTCTGTCTAGGGCCCATCAGTCTCTCCCTACACTACTCTGTCTAGGGCCCATCAGTCTCTCCCTACACTACTCTGTCTAGGGCCCATCAGACTCTCCCTACACTACTCTGTCTAGGGCCCATCAGTCTCTCCCTACACTACTCTGTCTAGGGCCCATCAGCCTCTACCTACACTACTCTGTCTAGGGCCCATCAGTCTCTCCCTACACTACTCTGTCTAGGACCCATCAGCCTCTCCCTACACTACTCTGTCTAGGGTCCATCAGTATCTACCTACTCAGTCTCTCCCTACACTACTCTGTCTAGGGCCCATCAGTCTCTCCCTACACTACTCTGTTTAGGGCCCATCAGCCTCTCCCTACACTACTCTGTCTAGGGCCCATCAGTCTCTCCCTACACTACTCTGTCTAGGGCCCATCAGTCTCTCCCTACACTACTCTGTCTAGGGCCCATCAGTCTCTCCCTACACTACTCTGTCTAGGGCCCATCAGTCTCTCCCTACACTACTCTGTCTAGGGCCCATCAGTCTCTCCCTACACTACTCTGTCTAGGGCCCATCAGTCTCTCCCTACACTACTCTGTCTAGGGCCCATCAGTCTCTCCCTACACTACTCTGTCTAGGGCCCATCAGTCTCTCCTACACTACTCTGTCTAGGGCCCATCAGTATCTACCTACTCAGTCTCTCCCTACACTACTCTGTCTAGGGCCCATCAGTCTCTCCCTACACTACTCTGTCTAGGACCCATCAGCCTCTCCCTACACTACTCTGTCTAGGGCCCATCAGTCTCTCCCTACACTACTCTGTCTAGGGCCCATCAGTCTCTCCCTACACTACTCTGTCTAGGGCCCATCAGTCTCTCCCTACACTACTCTGTCTAGGGCCCATCAGTCTCTCCCTACACTACTCTGTCTAGGGCCCATCAGCCTCTACCTACACTACTCTGTCTAGGGCCCATCAGTCTCTCCCTACACTACTCTGTCTAGGACCCATCAGCCTCTCCCTACACTACTCTGTCTAGGGTCCATCAGTATCTACCTACTCAGTCTCTCCCTACACTACTCTGTCTAGGGCCCATCAGTCTCTCCCTACACTACTCTGTTTAGGGCCCATCAGCCTCTCCCTACACTACTCTGTCTAGGGCCCATCAGTCTCTCCCTACACTACTCTGTCTAGGGCCCATCAGTCTCTCCCTACACTACTCTGTCTAGGGCCCATCAGTCTCTCCCTACACTACTCTGTCTAGGGCCCATCAGTCTCTCCCTACACTACTCTGTCTAGGGCCCATCAGTCTCTCCCCTACACTACTCTGTCTAGGGCCCATCAGTCTCTCCCTACACTACTCTGTCTAGGGCCCATCAGTCTCTCCCTACACTACTCTGTCTAGGGTCCATCAGTCTCTCCCTACACTACTCTGTCTAGGGCCCATCAGTCTCTCCCTACACTACTCTGTCTAGGGCCCATCAGTCTCTCCCTACACTACTCTGTCTAGGGCCCATCAGTATCTACCTACTCAGTCTCTCCCTACACTACTCTGTCTAGGGCCCATCAGTCTCTCCCTACACTACTCTGTCTAGGACCCATCAGCCTCTCCCTACACTACTCTGTCTAGGGTCCATCAGTATCTACCTACTCAGTCTCTCCCTACACTACTCTGTCTAGGGCCCATCAGTCTCTCCCTACACTACTCTGTTTAGGGCCCATCAGCCTCTCCCTACACTACTCTGTCTAGGGCCCATCAGTCTCTCCCTACACTACTCTGTCTAGGGCCCATCAGTCTCTCCCTACACTACTCTGTCTAGGGCCCATCAGTCTCTCCCTACACTACTCTGTCTAGGGCCCATCAGTCTCTCCCTACACTACTCTGTCTAGGGCCCATCAGTCTCTCCCTACACTACTCTGTCTAGGGCCCATCAGTCTCTCCCTACACTACTCTGTCTAGGGCCCATCAGTCTCTCCCTACACTACTCTGTCTAGGGCCCATCAGTCTCTCCCTACACTACTCTGTCTAGGGCCCATCAGTATCTA
>NW_025749834.1:0-22302 GCF_021184085.1 Oncorhynchus gorbuscha | reverse complement strand
GCCAGTCTTCTTGTTTTGTGTTCATGAGAATGACAGGAGAAAGAGAATTAGTATAAGTTATAGTTTGAGCTTTATAACTCATACTATAACTTATACTATTTCTCAAGATACATTAGATATTTAATAGTAAGGTTGTTACTTTTAAAAGGAGGATATCTCCATTTTGAGACCAGTTTATACACACTCCTTAACCTGGCTGTTGTTGATACCGCCGCACAGTATTTCTGGTCAAAGTGGTGTTTTTGTGCCTAAGTTGCACAAGATTGTGGTTAGGGGAAGTGTGTTATGAATCTGCTCATTATTATGTTGAAATAGATGCAGTAGAAAACATGAAGGCTTTTGTGAAACTCTGAAAGTAAAGATGTTGTCTGGAACAGATGGTGCTGCGGCACATTGTAAATCACTAAACATCTGAGCTACTGTCCATTGTATGGCTCCCATGCCTGCCTCCTAAAATGGTAAATGTGCTTCACGATTTCATGTTCTGTTCTGTTGCGGCCTTGACTATTCACTCTGGCTCGCTCTAGAGATCCATTATTAAATAGCTAGTACCTCGGTTCTGTAACAACGAATGCTTGTTAACTTTGCAAAGTAAATTCAGGAGTTTTCATTTATAGTTTCTCTCAGTTGCCTGATGCCTGCTGCCTTTTTAGAACTTGTCCTCCTGGTGAAAAATACAGAAAGTTTATGAATAAAATAAAGTCACGTTCTGGAATAGACATAAATAATACATGTGAAAAGGCTGCATGCAACCAGTGACTGCCAGGATGAATGCACAGAAACACTTTATGAGTGCAGAATGACGTTCTGAGACTGCATGAGTCATAGGCTGCGTTCCAAATGGGACACTATTCCCTAGATAGTGCTCTACCAGAAACGCATACAATTCAAAACAAGGGAGGGTGTGAAACCACTTCCTCTGAGCTCTAGGAGAGATGGAGGGAGAGCGATGGAGGGAGGGAGGAGCAATTTGTGCACCTCTCTGGACCCAGCCTATTTGCACATACAAACACAAATGCATACGCCCGCGCACACAGTCTACACATCTGGGTCAAACAGACTGAAGTTTGTCTGCCAAGGAAATCAGGTCTGGCTGCAGTGGACATTCTGAAGTAAATTGTTTTGTGTAGCGACCATGCTGTTGACATTCATACATACAGTGGCTACTTTTAAAGGGCAAAGCTGAAAGCCTTCCACTGAAGAATACACTAATTCATTGAATGTTTCACGGTAGTCATAAAAACATGGATAGGGATGCATGTAAACCAGAAAGGTCACAATCTCTGCCACTGAGGCTGTACAACATAGTCCCAATGAAATCAATCCCACTGGCGTCTCCCCACTTCCTGTGGCTTGTCCATAAAGACAAGGTTTTGGTCAGTAAACTAGACCCAGGGTGTCACGTGTGCTCCTCTCCAGCCTCTAGGTCACCAGGCTGCTCGTTATGGCGCACACCTGTCACCATCGTTACGCGCACCTGCGCGTCATCAGACTCACCTGACTCCATCACTTCCCTGATTACCTTTGCCTATATATGTCACTCCCTTTGTTCCTTCCCCAGGCATCATTGTTTCTTTTCGGCTGGATGTCTGTGTTCTGTTAGTGTTTTTGTTTTGTATTATGGTCCATTTATTTTATTAAAAACACTCTACTCCCCTGAACTTGCTTTCCAACCATCAGGGCATATCGTTATACAGGGGTTAATGAATAGGACCAATGAGGGCTATTTAGTCATCCGTGCCTCTGCTTGACTTTGCCGTGGGGGGCACTGTGCCCTGAGATATGTTTTGTGAGTGACAGAGAGATTTCAGCTCGTGAAGACTGAAACAGAGGGATAGGCAGTGGACAGAGAGACTGATTAAAGAATCTTCACTGTGTCTCACCAACAGCTGATGTTTAATTAAAAGGTGACTCATTCCTAGGAATATATATCCTTCTATGTCTCTGTCACTGACTCTCTCTCTCTGCATCGATATTGTAACGGCTCTCAGCCAAAAGGAGTGGACCAGAGCAGCCAAGGGAAAAAGCAGTTCATGATTTTTATTTTCAAAAAACACTCAAACAAAATAACAAAAGTGAAAACGAACGCACACAGTTCTGCCAGGTACAGACACTAAACAGAAAACAAGATCCCACAAAACCCAAAAGGAAAATAACAACTTATATGTGATCCCCAATCAGAGACAACGATAGACAGCTGCCTCTGATTGGGAACCACCCTCGGCCAAAACAAAGAAATTGAAAACATAGACTTTCCAACCCGAGTCACACCCTGACCTAACCGAACATAGAGAATAAAAAGGATCTCTAAGGTCAGGGCGTGACAGATATTTTGGTTAAAATCACACAATTGCTTTATTATTTAGGGGTTTTTCTGGACTAATATAAGGTTGACATTCACCACATGTAAAAAATAATGTTTTGTTGTTGTCTATTATATTAGAAAATAATATACTTCAAGGATTTCCTTTTGTAGTTATTACCTTTAGCTACATTCAACTGAAATATTTGTTATTGACTAACCTATAAGCTGAATTCCCTTGTGCCACTCTGCTCATCTAAAGCAATGTGTACAGACTAGTTTTCGAGAGACAATCTGAACTGACCTGAAGAGGTCTGAGTCCATTACACAGAGGATGTGGGCGTGTGCTGTGTAGAACGACAATTCTATACCGCTTTCTACTCAGTCATTGGGGCTGGATTGTAAATCCGTAATGTGGAGGACAAGGGCTGCATTTCCATACTAATTGGTGTCTTATGACCCAAAGATCTGATGTGATTGGTCAAAAGACCAAATAGTGGAGAGGAAAAACATCTGAATTGTGCTACCTGTTTAAACGCAGACAATGAGATCCCTCAATCAACTATTCCTTTTTGTATATGGCTTTTTAGAAATATATTTGTTACAATTTGTGACTCACGTGCTGAACAAAAACCCAGCCTGATCCTTTCTCTGTTTGAGCTCTTACCTACTCCATACGGTCATGCAAACCAAACATGGCACGACAGGGTGGAAAGGAGTGGCATGATGGCAGAAACAGACAGGCTACCAAATGGACTGGACAGATCTTTCCTCATCCACTCAACAGGATGACACCTCATTCACTCCAACACACTTTATAACAGTGACTGAACGTTTTTTAAGACTTGAATACTGTATGCCCTTCTGCATCAATGAACCTACACCGATAGGTTTGAGGGAATGAGTGGGCCAGTTAGCAGGTTTAACTGCATTAAGACTGCCAGGCCACAGCCCAGTGAGCCACTGGCTGGGTTTATTGCTAGTAATAATAGATTGTTCTCTCTCTCTCTATGGAGTGTATTGTATTCGATTTAGGTGATGTTAATTAACGTTGCTATGGTTCTCCCTCCCTCCCTCCCTCCCTCCCTCCCTCCCTCCCTCCCTCCCTCCCTCCCTCCCTCCCTCCCTCCCTCCCTCCCTCCCTCCCTCCCTCCCTCCCTCTCTTTCTCTATTTCTTTCTCTATTTCTTTCTTTCTTTTTTCTCTCTCTCTTTCTTTCTCTCTCTTTCTCTCTCTCTTTCTTTCTCTGTGTGATGAGGGAATAAATTAATGAGTAAATAGAAGGTTATCCAGATTGCATATATTATGCTTTATGAGCTGCAATGACACAACAGAGTTTGACATTCAAAAGTCTCTCTAATTCCCTCTCTCTCTAATCTCCCCCTCCCTCTCTCTCTAATCTCCCCCCTCTCTCTCCTTATCTCATCTCCTCTTCTCCAGTTTGTGGCCTTTGCCTCCTTGTTCTTCATCCTGGTCTCGATCACCACCTTCTGCCTGGAGACCCATGAGGCATTCAACACCATCACCATCATCAACAAGTCTGAGGCGGTGCTCAACGGCAGCCTGCCAGACCTGGGTCCTGATTACATTATCGAGACGGACCCAGCTCTCACCTACGTGGAGGGTGTCTGCGTTCTTTGGTTCACCCTGGAGTTCATGGTGCGTGTCATCTTCAGCCCAGACAAGCTGGAGTTTGTCAAGAGCCTGCTCAACATAATCGACTTTGTGGCTATCCTGCCTTTCTACCTGGAGGTAGGCTTAAGCGGACTGTCATCTAAAGCAGCTAAGGATGTCTTGGGCTTCCTCAGAGTGGTAAGGTTTGTCAGGATCCTGCGTATCTTCAAGCTGACGCGACACTTCGTGGGGCTGCGGGTGCTGGGTCACACCTTGAAGGCTAGCACCAACGAGTTCCTCCTCCTCATCATCTTCCTCGCCCTAGGTGTGCTTATCTTTGCCACTGCAATCTACTACGCTGAGCGCATCGGCGCCAACCCCAACGACCCCACGGCTGGCGAACACACCATGTTCAAGAACATCCCCATCGGCTTCTGGTGGGCCGTGGTCACCATGACCACGCTGGGTTATGGTGACATGTACCCACAGACGTGGTCGGGCATGCTGGTGGGCGCGCTGTGCGCCCTGGCGGGCGTGCTGACGATAGCCATGCCTGTGCCCGTCATCGTCAACAACTTTGGAATGTACTACTCGCTGGCCATGGCCAAGCAGAAGCTTCCCAAGAAGAGGAAGAGGCACATCCCCCAGGTCGCACTGGGGGGATCCCCAACCTGCCTCAAAGTAGACCTCAACACCACCTGCAACAGCCCCCAGGGGGACGTCTGCAACATGCAGGGGAGCAGGGTGCTGGAGCGCAACCAATCAGGTGAGACCGCCAGCACACCACCATTGTATCTTAAGGTGGAATTTGTCAGGTGGTTAGGGGTTATTCATGTATAGACAGAAGGGGGGGCAAGGGGAGAATCTATAAGGGATCTCATTCAGGTGGAAAACAGTGGCCTTTTAACAGACACATGGGTTTACACATGGTTTTCCTCTTGAGAGACTCTAGCACCACTGATGTGCTTAGAATGTTTTGCACTTCTGTTGCCACGGAGATAAGAGAATGATGCGAAAGGAATTGATGGGTCGGAGATGAGACTGATTGCTGTGAAATATTTCTTCACTAATAAGATTTTGTACGAAAACAGAAAAAGCGTTTGACTCTTAAGGTTTTAAAGTAGGGATTGTTCATTTGTGACTTGACTGTAGGTGGCCGTTTTTCCCCTGCAGCCGTTCATCTGTAAATCACTCTGACACATCTGATATTGATGGAAATGAGTGTTGACCCTTGTCTCCTTAGTTTCTTTGAACTATAATCCAGAAATTCCTCAGGGTATGCACATGCTCTGGTTTCAGTGCAATATGTTGCTTTATTAGATGTGAAATATTAACATTTAATAAGTTCAGAACTAGACATGCTTTAATAAATGTATTCACACACATGTGAAATCTTTTGAGAAGCCAGCATGATTTACTTTTTTTGGGGGGGGGGGTCATTTGAAATGCAGACAATAGCATTGGCTATTTATTCTTAACATGCTGAGTGCAATCAAATCAAATCAAATTTATTTATATAGCCCTTCGTACATCAGCTGATATCTCAAAGTGCTGTACAGAAACCCAGCCTAAAACCCCAAACAGCAAACAATGCAGGTGTAAAAGCACGGTGGCTAGGAAAAACTCCCTAGAAAGGCCAAAACCTAGGAAGAAACCTAGAGAGGAACCGGGCTATGTGGGGTGGCCAGTCCTCTTCTGGCTGTGCCGGGTAGAGATTATAACAGAAAATGACCAAGATGTTCAAATGTTCATAAATGACCAGCATGGTCAAATAATAATAAGGCAGAACAGTTGAAACTGGAGCAGCAGCACAGTCAGGTGGACTGGGGACAGCAAGGAGCCATCATGTCAGGTAGTCCTGGGGCACGGTCCTAGGGCTCAGGTCCTCCGAGAGAGAGAAAGAAAGAGAGAATTAGAGAGAGCATATGTGGGGTGGCCAGTCCTCTTCTGGCTGTGCCGGGTGGAGATTATAACAGAACGTGGCCAAGATGTTCAAATGTTCATAAATGACCAGCATGGTTGAATAATAGTAAGGCAGAACAGTTGAAACTGGAGCAGGAGCATGGCCAGGTGGACTGGGGACAGCAAGGAGTCCTCATGTCAGGTAGTCCTGGGACATGGTCCTAGGGCCCAGGCCAGTTGAAACTGGAGCAGCAGCATGGCCAGGTGGACTGGGGACAGCAAGGAGTCATCATGTCAGGTAGTCCTGGGGCATGGTTCTAGGGCTCAGGTCCTCCGAGAGAGAGAAAGAAGGAGAGAAGGAGAGAATTAGAGAACGCACACTTAGATTTACACAGGACACCGAATAGGACAGGAGAAGTACTCCAGATAAACAAACTGACCCTAGCCCCCCGACACATAAACTACTGCAGCATAAATACTGGAGGCTGAGACAGGAGGGGTCAGGAGACACTGTGGCCCCATCCGAGGACACATCAAATGGTATGCTGAATTCAAAGTGGAATTGTTTTAATAGATTAATCCTAACTAAGCCTTTTCATTATAAGATGTGATAAATGCTACATTTCAGCCTGTTTTGTTTTGACATTGGCAAGCTCTTTTATAGGCAGACACTAGGTGCGTTGACACCATCGATTGGGGTCCTGTCTATTTCACCTTTGACCCTTGTCCCCCAGCGCGCCTGGTCCTCGTGGCATTTGGCAAGCACTCTTGATGTGGGAGGCTGTTTGATGTGTCCTGATTCGATCCCTTGACCTGCCTTTTCTCGCCCCCTCTTCCGCCCTACCACCCTTAACCCCTCCTCCTGCCCCTCCTTCTCTCTCCCTGCGGTCACCAGTGCTGTCAGGGGACGGCAGTGGAGGCAGTGATCTCACCATGTCCCCCAGCACAGAGGAGAGGGTCCCCATGCGCAGGTCCAGCACCCCAGAGCAGGAGCGGAGGAGTGGGGGGACGTGCTTCCTGCTGGCTGCCAGTGACTACACCTGCCCAGCCGACGGTGGGGTCAGGAAGACAGGTACTGCACCACCCCTCTGGCTCAGGATCTTTATGCATGTGCATCAGCATCCGTCATCATGGACGTGTCTATTTTCATGGCTTTTGTTTGGTTTTGAAAGGCATGGCAAATGTCAATGTCATGTTCTTCCATTTATCCATGATCCATGATTCATTGTTACATCATTATTGGGAATTCATAAATCATCATTCATTAACGGTGATTCATAACTCAAATCATTTAGGCGGTTCTGTCATTGCTCATTCAAGGCCGTGGGGCTTCATTTGTGGTATCGGTCACTAAAATACCGCCACCAAACCTAATCCACTAGCCTATCTTGTGTGATAAGGGATATCTACTGCTACATTCAGTTGACACTACTCACCCCTTGGGATATGGACAACAATCAGATGATCCATGAAAAGTCTCCTTCCTGTATCTGCCCACATGTTGAATTCCTCCCAGGAAAAGGGAGGAAGACAGAGGCCCTCGTCTGCTAATGTAATCCAGCCTGAGGCTATAGGGGGATGTTGGAGTGGCGCAGTCCTGTAGTGTGTCTATGGAAAGGTCATGTTGTGTGGTGACCCAGTCTTCCCACCACTGTGTCCTAAAGGTCATCTGGAAGGTAGTATCCATCTGCAGCACCAGACAGAGCAGACAAATTACGCTGATGCCTTCTATCTTTGAAAGGCATGCTAAATGCTGTCACTAAAATGTAGGCTAAAGAACACAACACAGAACAATACTAAACACTAGACAAATAGAAACAATAGAAATATAATGTACAGGTGATGCCTGTGTTGAGTTAGAATGACCTTCTGTTTGTACAGGTGATGCCTGTGTTGAGTTAGAATGACCTTCTGTTTGTACAGGTGCCTGTGTTGAGTTAGAATGACCTGCTGTTTGTACAGGTGATGCCTGTGTTGAGTTAGAATGACCTTCTGTTTGTACAGGTGATGCCTGTGTTGAGTTAGAATGACCTTCTGGTTGTACAGGTGCCTGTGTTGAGTTAGAATGACCTGCTGTTTGTACAGGTGATGCCTGCATTGAGTTAGAATGACCTGCTGTTTGTACAGGTGCCTGTGTTGAGTTAGAATGACCTGCTGTTTGTACAGGTGATGCTCATGTTGAGTTAGAATGATCTGGCGGCTGTTTGTACAGGTGCCTGTGTTGAGTTAGGAATGACCTGCTGTTTGTACAGGTGCCTGTGTTGAGTTAGAATGACCTGCTGTTTGTACAGGTGCCTGTGCTGAGTTATAATGACCTGCTGTTTGTACAGGTGCCTGTGTTGAGTTAGAATGACCTGCTGTTTGTACAGGTGCCTGTGTTGAGTTAGGATGACCTGCTGTTTGTACAGGTGCCTGTGTTGAGTTAGAAGTCATTACCATACTGTATAGTGTCTTCAAAATAACCTTTTTGTTGGAATGAGAAATTACATTTCGGGCCTAATGAACGTTTAGGTCTAAATCGTGCTTCACTGTCTTAATTCCCAAGCTTTATCTCTGTCATCTTGAGCAATTATTGCTGTGTGTTAATCTATTCTACACTGTAATATGGAACTCCGTTACGCTTTGGCTAATTGCCTCTTATCAGAAGTGAACTGCCTCTCCAGAAGGCAATCTAAATCTCATGCTTACACTGGGTCTGCTGTATGGCCTGGCAATCAACCCACTCCTCTGTGTGTAATTGGAGAAGGACATGGTTATAACTGTCATTTGGGGTTAATGTTAATTATAGCATTATTACTATAGGATACTTTTAACTGTTGCAGGAGTCTTTTCTTATTATGATTCATTCTATGGTTCACATTGTTATGTTGATTAATTGATTTGATATTGACTTAGAGCAGCTCTGATGTCTGCACAGTTGGTGCTCCTGTTTAACTCAACCTTCCATTACACGAGACACACACAAAGCCAGTCAGTAAATCTCTCTGGGGTACCAACTCATAAACCTCACAGCCCCCCACGTGTTGACCGAGACAGTGCTGTGCCATGCTCAGCCCACCTGGGTCTTGAGGCAATCTGCCAGGCGTGAGACAACCCTGGGCCTCCCACCACCTGGTCCCGTGCCCACCACAGCGACTCTGCTTCATCATGGGCTATGGAACAGTTGGGTGCCACAAGGCGAGCGTCCAGCTGTGCCCTCGTCTCAGCCTCCTCAGCCGGCGGTGGCGGTCGCAGCAGTGCAGCGACACGGGCAAAACATGAGGTCCTTTCTAGTCCTCGGCACTACCTGTCGGCACAAGCTGAAGCTGCCCTTTGTTCTGGCAGCTCGGCTGGTTCTGAAGCGGACTCATTTGGCGGGCCGGCCTGAGTAAACGCTGAAACAAATGGATCCATCTACAGTATGGTAATGATGCTGCAATCCCATTAGCTTGTCTTTTCTTCCTCTCCCTCTGTCTTTGTGCCAGCTGATTGGCCAGCTCTGTTAATGGTCTGGCTGGTTTGTCGCTTGTTTGTTTCTCATCATGCCTGGACATTTAAAAAGGACTGCTGATAGAAATGAATGTACATTTAGTTGGTGTGCACCACCTGCTGATCAGGCCATTTAAGGATAGTGTGATATTTCCCTGATTACTGTCTATCATCACAGTCATTATTACAGGTCATCAGTTCTCTTCCATTATCATCAGCCATTTCCACAATCATCATACTCCCTCATCATCTTGCTTTACATTTAAACGCAGTTATTTTACATTTAAACGCAGTTATTTTACATTTAAACGCAGTTATTTTACATTTAAAACGCAGTTATTTTACATTTAAACAGTTATTTTACATTTAAACAGTTATTTTACATTTAAACAGTTATTTTACATTTAAGCACAGTTATTTTACATTTAAGCACAGTTATTTTACATTTGCACGCCCTGTGTTTTTGATGCTGGCTTTATTTCAGAGACTTTGTCCACATCAGCACAAATCCTAGAGCTCCTGAATGAAAAGTAAGCTTAGCCTGATATATATATTTAATTAGCAATTGAAATACGAACACATCTGTATGAGATTATTGCTGTAATAAATTGTGTGTGACAAAACATAGTAATGATGCCATTATATGAGACATTCATATTGGCATAACTTCAAAAGCAGTAATTAAAGCAAAGTTCTGTCAACATATTCAATTAAATGGACATTTGCCGCCTGACATGTGTCATGAGAACTACATATGTGCATGAATCACCGTATGTATGTACTGCTGCTCTGTCTCACTCCCCGTCTCCTGTCTTGTTTCATTCACACGTGGCTGGCTTGGACTTGGAATACTTGACCGTGCCTGTGTGTGTTCATGTCCCGTTCCTGCGCCCGCCCACTCTTCCGAAGGCTGTGAGAAATCCCCTGTTTAAGCAACATAGCTGGGTCAGCTGGTAACGCCCTGAGGCTGCCCCCAGTGACCTCACCCTACAGTTCACCGTGCTCCCCTGAGGCGTTCCCGCTCCCCAATACCATCCGTCCTGTGAGTCCCGGCCCAGAGCGAGGCTGAGCACACTCCCTCCCCCACCCCCAAAACACCCGACAGAAGCCAGCTTCATAGGCGTTAGCCTCTGTAGCATCCTGGAATCATATAATATACTTTTGTGAATGTTGTTAGCTACTTTAGAGACTAACTTAGTGGTTTCACCACAGACTAACCCTGCCTTTCTCCTTCCATACAAACGTTGCTTTGAACTGTAGATGTGGTGTCCAATTTGAAGTAGCTTAGCTGTGCATCACTTGAATTCCCATTACCAGTTTTGTTGTACTTTATAATGGCACAAAGGACTCTTTTGAATGGTGGCTCTAAAAGTAGCAGCCACAACATTTAGTAAATACGTATTCATAATCAGGAGATTTACATGTTGCTATATTTAGATACTTAGAACATACGTGCTTCCATAAAAAATAAGAAAATGTCACTTTTATTTTGTGGGGGTGGGGGGAACTTGTCATGGACTATGTCTTGATTCACACGCCTCACCTGCCACCTTCTCGCCTCTCACCTGTCACTCTCTTTGCTCTCACCTGCCACCCCCTCTCGCTCTCACCTGTCACTCTCTTGCTCTCACCTGCCACCCTCTCGTCCACCTGTCACTCTCTTGCTCACCTGCCACCCTCTCGCTCCTCACCTGTCACTCAGCGCTCACCTGCTACCCTCTCGCCTCTCACCTGCCACCCTCCGCCCTCACCTGTCACCCTCTCTCGCTCCTCACCTGCCACCCTCGCCTCACCTGTCACTCTCTAGCTCTCACCTGCCACCCTGTCACCACCTGTCACCCTATATCTCCCCACCTGCCATCCCCTCCCGCTCTCACCTGTCACCCTGTCACTCTCACCTGTCACCCTATATCTCTCACCTGCCATCCTCTCGCTCTCACCTGCCACCCTGTCACTCTCACCTGTCACCCTATATCTCTCACCTGCCATCCTCTTGCTCTCACCTGTCACTCTCTCGCTCTCACCTGCCACCCTGTCGCTCTCACCTGCCACCCTGTCGCTCTCACCTGCCACCCTGTCGCTCTCACCTGCCACCCTGTCGCTCTCACCTACCACCCCGTCGCTCTCACCTGCCACCCTGTTGCTCTGACCTGCCACCCTGTCCCTCTCACCTGCCACCCTGTCCCTCTCACCTGCCACCCTATCCCTCTGACCTGCCACCCTGTTGCTCTGACCTGCCACCCTGTCACTCTCACCTGCCACCCTGTCCCTCTGATCTGCCACCCTGTCACTCTCACCTGCCACCCTGTCGCTCTCACCTGCCACCCTGTTGCTCTCACCCGCCACCCTGTCGCTCTCACCTGCCACCCTGTCACTCTCACCTGCCACCCTGTTGCTCTCACCTGCCAACCTGTTGCTCTCACCTGCCACCCTGTTGCTCTCACCTGCCTCTGGCTGGGCCCGGTCATCCTGTTTGCATGGATCATCCTGTGTAATCATCTACCAGCGGTGTGGTGAGAAAGAGAGGAGAGATAAAAACTAAAGAGAAGACAGGTTAGAAACGGTGGGTCTGGGCCGGGGAATGCATGGGACTTGTGTGTCTGCATCGTGCCATTGGCCTCCACCTGGGGGACTGAACACACAACATAAAATGCACAACAGTGTTTTTCTGTTTTCTGCATGTGGGCTATGCTGGTTTGCTACTGTTTCAAATGTTTTACTGTGATCTTATTGAACTGTCAATCGCTGTGTTGCCAAGCTGAAGTGTCTCTGATATTGTTTACTCACAGATAACTGCAAAGAGATTGTCTTTACTGGTTTCACGCAAGCAGAGAGCAGCATTCTTAATTGCTGGGGGAAAGGCACATCCCTGGTGGAAAGGTAACATTGTCATTCTGAATGGCATGTGAACTGCCTGCTGAACACTGTGCTGCTGATCCCTGGTGGTCACCTCTGGCTAATGGCCTTTTTGTTTTAGTGTGTGCAGAAGGGGGTAATTCAACAATTGTAGTCACGAAATGACATCGGCACCCCCTCTGCATCATAACTCGTGGCTTTATACACACATGCGTGCATGTGCACTCATATACACACACAAACATTTGACAGGCGTGTGCACGCACACACACCACATTAGACACAGAGACACACACACACATTAGACACACACACACACATTTCTGTATATTCTTTAAAGACAGCAGGAATGCCTTTGATGGTCCTATCAACAGAGCTTTTGTTTTATTAATAGCGATGTAATTCATTATTGATGAGAGAATTTACTACTACAAAATTGTTGCCGATGCTAACAGGTGTGTCGACGACAGAGGACATTACCATTCAGCAAATGTGCCTCACCCAACTTTGTCTTGTCTATACTAGTAGCAGGAAGGTTGCTACAACTGGCACATAGTCAGACGCATCTCACAGTTGCTGAACACAGAAACTGTCTCCTAATTCAAACGAAAAGCTCACGACCGGTGCTTTCCATATTTCTATATTAAAATAATTATTGAATCACCCTCCCATTGCAATACTGTTCATTGATTGAGTGTTTACGATCATGACTTGTTAGAATGCCATCGATTTGTATATAATCATCATTACATATAAACTGTAAATGAGAAGCAAATATCTGAACACAAAAATAGCATGAATCTGCATGTGGTTATTGGTATATAATGACTATAGATTATTATCATTAGAGACGCATTTCTGATATTTAGAGATGTGACCTGCTTTACATTCTGTTTAGCCGTTTACGTGTCCTATTGAATGACGACAGTCATCAGCCAATCAGTGGACTAACAAGACCTATTGGTGTGTGGATCCTGTTGGATCACACAGCCACTCAAGGACGTGAACCAACCAGAACACTCCATCGATGAAGGATTGTTGACTGACAAGCGTCAGGTCCAATGACGCTGCCTGGGAAAACAGGAACTGTCCAAGACTGAGGTCAATTGGAATTCTGGGAATAGATGGGACACGGGAAGTTGTCTTTTTCCCAGATTCTCAATGTCATGGATATTGAGTGAAGCATAAAAACTGTCACAAGAAGAAGAAAAAAGGACCCTTCTTGGAAGACGAGGCCAGCTGCTTTATCTAGATATTGTGTTTGTAAATAATAACATGATACAGCACATGGGTCAAGGAGCTCCTCTCTCTCATCTGTCCTCTGGATTGCGAGCCAGGTACAAGGTCATGACCTCCATATCAATCAGTCTCCGTGGTTTCCCTCCTCGTAATCAGTGTTATTATGATGCATCAGGCACAACGTGTTCTGAAAATGGACTGATTTAATATGTGAATTCTGCTTCATATACAGTGAAGAGAGAATAACGTGGGATAAGTTGAATAAATGTGACATTGGGTTTCATCAATGCTTTCGTTTCCCTTAGACGTTTTGGTGGATTCCATGACATTGCTGTGGTGTGTGTTTACATGCGTGTGTTTTGAACTCCAGGGTAACATCTAGACAACATGCAGTTGTAAAGCAGAAAAATGAAAACCTATAAGAGACCCATTTCACTCTTCCAGCTAGTTTGAACACATATAACAAGGAAGCTTAAACTATCCTGTAGAGATGTGTTATCCTGGACACCATACCCCAACAATCAGATACAATTTGCAATAATGACACCAAACAAAAGACACCGATTTGCACTGTGATTTTAGCTACCTGCCACAAGAAATGATACACTGGTCTAGTACAGCCTATATAACAGGACAATGCTAAAGCGCCCCTCCATTGACTTGATAGTGAGGGTTGATTTAGACCATCAGTAATTGGGGGATTGGAATACTGTGACCTGCACAGTGAGGACCCCCCCACACACACACACACACACTCTCTGTGTAGTGCAATGCTGCTTAACTCTTTGAAATGTCAAGGGACACCAATCAGTATCTATTCTTCTATGACAAAAGTGATTTAAATGTGTTTATTTTTTTGAATCCAGAACATGTAATTATGTGTCTCTTGTGGAGTGCTCGGTTTACTTGTGAAAGTCATAGTATCCCAACACTGTTTCTCTCCATTACGTCCACAACTGTCACTTGGGCTTGATCCAGCTTCATGTTCTGTATCTTTCAATGTGAGGACAATTCTAGTTGGAAGTCTGTATCTGTGGATCATTTGATGGCATTCTGAAGTGCATGCTATGAAAAAAGACAACATGTCAAATTGTAAAACAGGATGACAACATATATCACGTTCCAAGCGATGTGTAAAATGAAATGCCATGTGAGAAAATCACATAAACATATTTAACTTTTAAAGCATTGTTGTTTCTTTACTTCACACACATGCAGGAGAAGTACTGTCTTTGACAGGGGGAACGGCTATAGCACAACGCTGATCCAACTAAGGTCCATCCTTTTTCATAAGACTCACACAGGTAATTGCATTGTAATTGTCTTTGTTCAAGCTACACCATTTTACGCTGTTGACGAATTGAAGAAGGATCCATGTTCATTCAGATATCTAGCATCACCCTGTACTCCTACGGCTTATCGTCAACGATAATGATAGCAGTCGCTGTGATAATGATATGCCTTTTCCCAGTTCTCTCCTGTGCTGCCTCTAATTCTCCAGCTGGCGTCCGGCGGCAATCAGCCCCTACGTGCCGGTAACTCAGAGACATCCCAACTATCTTTGCACCCATCACCATGGAAACAGCAAACGTGTGTCATGGAGATGTAAACAGCTGGAGAATGGAGTATGTTTTAGAGGGGAAGAAACTCCACACACCCCGGGCTGTAACCAACTCCCTTAAGAGCGAGCGCGAGACATCCTTAGACAGCCAGTGGGGAAAACCAACTGTAATTTTCTAAATACCAAAATAGTGACTATGAATATAGCATCAGAGCACTGTTCCTTGGCCGTGAGAAACATCACAGACAAGTGTCTGTGAACTAGGCCCTACAGCAACCTACAGTGAAAGACTTGTACTAAAAGTCTCTGTGAACTGGGTACTACAGCAACCTACAGTGAAAGACTTGTACTAAAAGTCTCTGTGAACTGGGTACTACAGCAACCTACAGTGAAAGACTTGTACTAAAAGTCTCTGTGAACTGGGTACTACTGCAACCTACAGTGAAAGACTTGTACTAAAAGTCTCTGTGAACTGGGTACTACTGCAACCTACAGTGAAAGACTTGTACTAAAAGTCTGTGAACTGGGTACTACAGCAACCTACAGTGAAAGACTTGTACTAAAGTCTCTGTGAACTGGGTACTACAGCAACCTACAGTGAAAGACTTGTACTAAAAGTCTCTGTGAACTGGGTACTACTGCAACCTACAGTGAAAGACTTGTACTAAAAGTCTCTGTGAACTGGGTACTACAGCAACCTACAGTGAAAGACTTTGATCATCTGCAGGTTTGATGGTAAAAACAAACAAGGACAAAAAGAGAAAGACAGAGAAGGATGTGTCGGTGTCAGACGGTAAGTGCTGGTTGAGTGGTATATTGTGTGTCTTAGTAACCCTGTGGAGTAGTTGTGCCAGGTTCTCCACATGATGTTGTGTCACACACTGCTGAGAGGGGACGGGGACGGGGATGGGGACTTACACTGCTGAGAGGGGAGGGGGATGGGGACTCACACCGCTGAGAGGGGACGGGGATGGGGACACACACTGCTGAGAGGGGACGGGGGCGTGGATGGGGACACATACTGCTGACAGGGGACGGGGATGGGGACTCACACTGCTGAGAGGGGACGGGGACGGGGATGGGGACTTACACTGCTGAGAGGGGAGGGGGATGGGGGACACACTGCTGAGAGGGGACGGGATGGGGGGACACACTGCTGAGAGGGGACGGGGACAGGGATGGGGACTTACACTGCTGAGAGGGGAGGGGATGGGGACTCACACCGCTGAGAGGGGACGGGGATGGGGACACACACTGCTGAGAGGGGACGGGGACGTGGATGGGGACACATACTGCTGAGAGGGGACGGGGATGGGGACTCACACTGCTGAGAGGGGACGGGGACGGGGATGGGACTTACACTGCTGAGAGGGGAGGGGATGGGGGGACACACCGCTGAGAGGGGAGGGGGATGGGGACTCACACCGCTGAGAGGGACGGGGACGGGGATGGAGACTTACACTGCTGAGAGGGGAAGGGATGGGGACTCACACCGCTGAGAGGGGACGGGGATGGGGACACACACTGCTGAGAGGGGACGGGGGCGTGGATGGGGACACATACTGCTGAGAGGGACGGGGATGGGGACTCACACTGCTGAGAGGGGACGGGGACGGGGATGGGGACTTACACTGCTGAGAGGGGACGGGGATGGGGGGACACACTGCTGAGAGGGGACGGGGATGGGGACACATACTGCTGAGAGGGGACGGGGACGTGGATGGAGACTCACACTGCTGAGAGGGGACGGGGATGGGGACACACACTGCTGAGAGGGGATGGGGGTGGGGACTCACACTGCTGAGAGGGGACGGGGATGGGGACACATACTGCTGAGAGGGGACGGGGATGGGGACTCACACTGCTGAGAGGGGATGGGGACACATACTGCTGAGAGGGGACGGGGATGGAGACTCACACTGCTGAGAGGGGACGGGGATGGGGACACACACTGCTGAGAGGGGACGGGGATGGGGACTAACACTGCTGAGAGGGGACGGGGATGGGGACTAACACTGCTGATTGGGGACGGGGACATGGATGGGGACACATACTGCTGAGAGGGGACGGGGACGGGGATGGGGACACACACTGCTGAGAGGGGATGGGGACGTGGACGGGGACGGGGACACACACTGCTGAGAGAGGATGGGGATAGGGACACACGCTGCTGAGAGGGGACGGGGACGGGGATGGGGACTCACACTGCTGAGAGGGGACGGGGACGGGGACACACACTGCTGAGAGGGGATGGGGATGGGGACACACGCTGCTGAGAGGGGACGGGGTCTCACACTGCTGAGGGGGGACAGGGATGGGGACACACACTGCTGAGAGGGGACGGGGACGGGGACGGGGATGGGGACACATACTGCTGAGAGGGGATGGGGACACATACTGCTGAGAGGGGACGGGGATGGGGACACACACTGCTGAGAGGGGACGGGGATGGGGACACACACTGCTGAGAGGGGACGGGGATGGGGACACACACTGCTGAGAGGGGACGGGGACGTGGATGGGGACACATACTGCTGAGAGGGGACGGGGACACACACTGCTGAGAGAGGATGGGGACACACACTGCTGAGAGGGGACGGGGACACACACTGCTGAGAGGGGACGGGGACACACTGCTGAGAGAGGATGGGGATAGGGACAGGGACGGGGACTGTGACGAGGGCGGGGACAGGGGTCAATGAGCTCTCAACCCATTATGATTCACCTGTCAGAATCAGTTAGAATCCAACCTTCATTGACTTCATATTTCTATCTGATGAACGGAAACAAGTTGAGATCATCGAACCAAAGCTCTCAACGTCAGAGTGGTGCTTTAATCCTAATAATCACAGTGTAATGACTGTGGTATGAGAGAGGTGTAGTTGAGTAGGGAGCAAAGTGAATCAGGGAATAGAGTGGGTCTCATTTTCAGCCATTGTTTCAGGTTCTGTACTCAGAGAGCCTCAGAAAATGCTCTCAATTACAGTTACTGACACAGAGGCCTCTGTCGACAACCACAGGGTCTTGCTGTAGTGGTGTGTGCTGAGTGCTGGAGGCACTACAGCAGTAATGATAGCGTTATAGCTCTCCCAAACAGCAATGAGATGAGTGTTGCTATAATGGCCCTCCAGTTAAAATATGATTCATCGCCTGATAACAGTTACATCAGCCTGGTCATTTCAGCGAGTCGGAAAAAACACTGTTATAGTTGTATAATGTGTATGTGTGGTATTGATAGGGTTAAACACTGCTATAGTTGTATAATGTGTATGTGTAGTGTTGATAGGGTTAAACACTGCTATAGTTGTATAATGTGTATGTGTGGTGTTGATAGGGTTAAACACTGCTATAGTTGTATAATGTGTATGTGTGGTGTTGATAGGGTTAAACACTGCTATAATGTGTATGTGTGGTGTTGATAGGGTTAAACACTGCTATAGTTGTATAATGTGTATGTGTGGTGTTGATAGGGTTAAACACTGCTATAGTTGTATAATGTGTATGTGTGGTGTTGATAGTGTTAAACACTGCTATAGTTGTATAATGTGTATGTGTGGTGTTGATAGGGTTAAACACTGCTATAATGTGTATGTGTGGTGTTGATAGGGTTAAACACTGCTATAGTGTGTATGTGTGGTGTTGATAGGGTTAAACACTGCTATAGTTGTATAATGTGTATGTGTGGTGTTGATAGGGTTAAACACTGCTATAATGTGTATGTGTGGTGTTGATAGGGTTAAACACTGCTATAATGTGTATGTGTGGTGTTGATAGGGTTAAACACTGCTATAATGTGTATGTGTGGTGTTGATAGGGTTAAACACTGCTATAGTTGTATAATGTGTATGTGTGGTGTTGATAGTGTTAAACACTGCTATAATGTGTATGTGTGGTGTTGATAGGGTTAAACACTGCTATAGTTGTATAATGTGTATGTGTGGTGTTGATAGGGTTAAACACTGCTATAATGTGTATGTGTGGTGTTGATAGGGTTAAACACTGCTATATTTGTATAATGTGTATGTGTGGTGTTGATAGGGTTAAACACTGCTATAGTTGTATAATGTGTATGTGTGGTGTTGATAGGGTTAAACACTGCTATAGTTGTATAATGTGTATGTGTGGTGTTGATAGGGTTAAACACTGCTATAATGTGTATGTGTGGTGTTGATAGGGTTAAACACTGCTATAATGTGTTTGTGTGGTGTTGATAGTGTTAAACACTGCTATAATGTGTATGTGTAGTGTTGATAGGGTTAAACACTGCTATAGTTGTATAATGTGTATGTGTGGTGTTGATAGGGTTAAACACTGCTATAATGTGTATGTGTGGTGTTGATAGTGTTAAACACTGCTATAGTTGTATAATGTGTATGTGTGGTGTTGATAGGGTTAAACACTGCTATAGTTGTATAATGTGTATGTGTGGTGTTGATAGTGTTAAACACTGCTATAATGTGTATGTGTAGTGTTGATAGGGTTAAACACTGCTATAGTTGTATAATGTGTATGTGTGGTGTTGATAGGGTTAAACACTGCTATAGTTGTATAGTGTGTATGTGTGGTGTTGATAGGGTTAAACACTGCTATAATGTGTATGTGTGGTGTTGATAGGGTTAAACACTGCTATAGTTGTATAGTGTGTATGTGTGGTGTTGATAGTGTTAAACACTGCTATAGTTGTATAATGTGTATGTGTGGTGTTGATAGTGTTAAACACTGTTATAGTTGTATAATGTGTATGTGTGGTGTTGATAGGGTTAAACACTGCTATAGTTGTATAATGTGTATGTGTGGTGTTGATAGGGTTAAACACTGCTATAGTTGTATAATGTGTATGTGTGGTGTTGATAGGGTTAAACACTGCTATAGTTGTATAATGTGTATGTGTGGTGTTGATAGGGTTAAACACTGCTATAGTTGTATAATGTGTATGTGTGGTGTTGATAGGGTTAAACACTGCTATAATGTGTATGTGTGGTGTTGATAGTGTTAAACACTGCTATAATGTGTATGTGTGGTGTTGATAGGGTTAAACACTGCTATAATGTGTATGTGTGGTGTTGATAGGGTTAAACACTGCTATAATGTGTATGTGTGGTGTTGATAGGGTTAAACACTGCTATAGTTGTATAATGTGTATGTGTGGTGCTTGATAGGGTGTATAGGGTTACTGCTATAGTTGTATAATGTGTATGTGTGGTGTTGATAGTGTTAAACACTGCTATAATGTGTATGTGTGGTGTTGATAGGGTTAAACACTGCTATAATGTTGTATAATGTGTATGTGTGGTGTTGATAGGGTTAAACACTGCTATAGTTGTATAATGTGTATGTGTGGTGTTGATAGGGTTAAACACTGCTATAATGTGTATGTGTGGTGTTGATAGGGTTAAACACTGCTATAATGTGTATGTGTGGTGTTGATAGGGTTAAACACTGCTATAGTTGTATAATGTGTATGTGTGGTGTTGATAGGGTTAAACACTGCTATAGTTGTATAATGTGTATGTGTGGTGTTGATAGTGTTAAACACTGCTATAATGTGTATGTGTGGTGTTGATAGGGTTAAACACTGCTATAGTTGTATAATGTGTATGTGTGGTGTTGATAGGGTTAAACACTGCTATAGTTGTATAATGTGTATGTGTGGTGTTGATAGGGTTAAACACTGCTATAGTTGTATAATGTGTATGTGTGGTGTTGATAGGGTTAAACACTGCTATAATGTGTATGTGTGGTGTTGATAGGGTTAAACACTGCTATAGTTGTATAATGTGTATGTGTGGTGTTGATAGGGTTAAACACTGCTATAGTTGTATAATGTGTATGTGTGGTGTTGATAGGGTTAAACACTGCTATAGTTGTATAATGTGTATGTGTGGTGTTGATAGGGTTAAACACTGCTATAGTTGTATAATGTGTATGTGTGGTGTTGATAGGGTTAAACACTGCTATAGTTGTATAATGTGTATGTGTGGTGTTGATAGGGTTAAACACTGCTATAGTTGTATAATGTGTATGTGTGGTGTTGATAGGGTTAAACACTGCTATAGTGTGTATGTGTGGTGTTGATAGGGTTAAACACTGCTATAGTTGTATAATGTGTATGTGTGGTGTTGATAGGGTTAAACACTGCTATAGTTGTATAATGTGTATGTGTGGTGTTGATAGGGTTAAACACTGCTATAATGTGTATGTGTGGTGTTGATAGGGTTAAACACTGCTATAGTTGTATAATGTGTATGTGTGGTGTTGATAGGGTTAAACACTGCTATAGTTGTATAATGTGTATGTGTGGTGTTGATAGGGTTAAACACTGCTATAGTTGTATAATGTGTATGTGTGGTGTTGATAGGGTTAAACACTGCTATAATGTGTATGTGTGGTGTTGATAGGGTTAAACACTGCTATAATGTGTATGTGTGGTGTTGATAGGGTTAAACACTGCTATAATGTTGTATGTGTGGTGTTGATAGGGTTAAACACTGCTATAGTTGTATAATGTGTATGTGTGGTGTTGATAGTGTTAAACACTGCTATAATGTGTATGTGTGGTGTTGATAGGGTTAAACACTGCTATAGTTGTATAATGTGTATGTGTGGTGTTGATAGGGTTAAACACTGCTATAATGTGTATGTGTGGTGTTGATAGGGTTAAACACTGCTATAGTTGTATAATGTGTATGTGTGGTGTTGATAGGGTTAAACACTGCTATAGTTGTATAATGTGTATGTGTGGTGTTGATAGGGTTAAACACTGCTGTTGTATAATGTGTATGTGTGGTGTTGATAGGGTTAAACACTGCTATAGTGTATAATGTATGTGTGGTGTTGATAGGGTTAAACACTGCTGTATAACGTGTTGTATAATGTATAATGTGTATGTGTGGTGTTGATAGGGTTAAACACTGCTATAGTTGTATAATGTGTATGTGTGGTGTTGATAGGGTTAAACACTGCTATAGTGTGTATGTGTGGTGTTGATAGGGTTAAACACTGCTATAGTTGTATAATGTGTATGTGTGGTGTTGATAGGGTTAAACACTGCTAGTTGTATAATGTTGTGGTGTATAAAACACTGCTATAGTGTATGTGTGGTGTTGATAGGGTTAAACACTGCTATAGTTGTATAATGTGTATGTGTGGTGTTGATAGGGTTAAACACTGCTATAGTTGTATAATGTGTATGTGTGGTGTTGATAGGGTTAAACACTGCTATAGTTGTATAGTGTGTATGTGTGGTGTTGATAGGGTTAAACACTGCTATAGTTGTATAATGTGTATGTGTGGTGTTGATAGGGTTAAACACTGCTATAGTTGTATAGGGTTAGGGTTAAACACTGCTATAGTTGTATAAT
>NW_025749833.1:0-22307 GCF_021184085.1 Oncorhynchus gorbuscha | reverse complement strand
GAGGTCAGAGGTCAGGTATAACCGCCGCTTTTATTAACAGTGACCAAAGCTGACAGCAGAAAAAAGTCAGAAATCCCTAAGCTTTTTCTACAAACATCAAACACATCGCCATGCCAACAGAATAGCATGTACCACCCACCACTGACTTGTGGCATGTCTCAGGAGTAGGGAGAGAGGGGGGGTTGAGGTATTTTGATTAAAGTCCCCCATTAAATCAAGTGTAAACATTTGACCAAATACTTAAGGGTTCCTGCCAACCGACCGGGGAGATCTGCTTGACCGACCTTTATCTGGAGGGAAAAGCTGCTCTGTGTTTGAAGTTGGTGGTCAAGGAAAACAGCTGGGTACTATCCATCTTAATGCTGCTCTTTACTGGCTGGTTGACTGGTTGGCTGGGTGACTGCCTGGGTGACTCTCTGGCTGAGTGACTGGCTGACTGGATGACTGGCTGAGTGACTGATTGACTGCAGTGGAAGACAGTGCAGGAAACTACGTTTGCAACAATGGACGAAATGCTAATGCCTGGAAATACAGTTTAAAGTTGGCAGACTGACTGACTGACTGGCTGGCTGACTGGCTGACTGACTGGCTGGCTGGCTGACTGTTTGACTGGCTGACTGACTGACCGGGCTGGCTGACTGGCTGGCTGACTGGCTGACTGGCTGGCTGACTGGCTGGCAAACTGGCTGGACTGGCTGACTGGCTGACTGGCTGACTGACTGGCTGACTGGCTGACTGCTGACTGGCTGACTGACTGGCTGGCAAACTGGCTGACTGGCAAACTGGCTGACTGGCTGGCTGACTGGGCAAACTGGCTGGCTGGCAGACTGCTGGGTTGGCTGGGTGACTGGCTGGCAGACTGGCTTAATGTGTGTCTGGCAGACTGACTGACTGGCTGGCTGACTGGCAAACTGGCTGGCTGGCAGACTGGCTAGCAGATTGGCTGGGTGACTGGCTGGCAGACTGGCTTGCTGTGTGTCTGGCAGACTGACTGACTGGCTGGCTGACTGGCAAACTGGCTGGCTGGCAGACTGGCTAGCAGATTGGCTGGGTGACTGGCTGGCAGACTGGCTTGCTGTGTGTCTGGCAGACTGACTGACTGGCTGGCTGACTGGCAAACTGGCTGGCTGGCAGACTGGCTAGCAGATTGGCTGGGTGACTGGCTGGCAGACTGGCTTGCTGTGTGTCTGGCAGACTGACTGACTGGCTGGCTGACTGGCAAACTGGCTGGCTGGCAGACTGGCTAGCAGATTGGCTGGGTGACTGGCTGGCAGACCGGCTTGCTGTGTGTCTGGCAGACTGACTGACTGGCTGGCTGACTGGCAAACTGGCTGGCTGGCAGACTGGCTAGCAGATTGGCTGGGTGACTGGCTGGCAGACTGGCTTGCTGTGTGTCTGGCAGACTGACTGACTGGCTGGCTGACTGGCAAACTGGCTGGCTGGCAGACTGGCTAGCAGATTGGCTGGGTGACTGGCTGGCAGACTGGCTTGCTGTGTGTCTGGCAGACTGACTGACTGGCTGGCTGACTGGCAAACTGGCTGGCTGGCAGACTGGCTAGCAGATTGGCTGGGTGACTGGCTGGCAGACTGGCTTGCTGTGTGTCTGGCAGACTGACTGGCTGGCTTATTGGCTGGGTGACTGGTTAGCTGAGTGACTGTCTGGCTGGCAGACTGGCTGGCTGGCTGACTGGCTGATTGGCTGGGTGACTGGCAGATTCCTGTGTGACTGGCTGATTGGCTGGCTGGCTGGCTGGCAGACTGGGTGACTGACTGGGTGACTGACTGGCTGGCTGACTGGCTGGGTGACTGGCAGATTTGCAGGCTGAATGACTGGCTGACTGACTGGGTTAGTGAGCAGGGGCCACCCAGGAAGACGCTGTAGGAAACTGTGTCTGTAACCCAGCAGTGGATTAAAGGCTGTAGAGGAAGAGAGGAGAGGAAGGAAGGGGGGCTGTTCAGCTGTGACTAATTAAAACACAGGCTACCTCGCTCTCTTTTTCTCTCTCTCTCTCACTCCCACTCTCTATCTTTCCCTCCTTCCTTCCTTCTCCCTTTCTCTCTTCTCTTCTTCTCTCTTCTTCTCGCCCTTCACACTCCCACTCTCTCTTCCCTCCTTCCTCTTCCCTCCCCTCTCTCTTCTTCTCTTCTTTCTTCTTCTTCTTCTTCTCTCTCTCTCTCTTTCTCTCTCTTCCACTCTCTTCTTCCCTTCCTTCCTGTCCCTCCTCCCTCTCCTAAAACACATGGCCTCACAATTCCCTGGTTAACTATAGTAGTGTTACTGAAACTACTCCTGTCTTCCTTCTGCTCCTGGTTAGTAGCCTAGTGGTCCATTTTATAGAGGAGGAAGGGAGGGAGAGAGAGAGAGAGAGAGAGAGAGAGGGAGAGAGAGAGGGGGTGGAGGAAGGGAGGGAAAAAGAGACAGTGGGAGTGAGGTAGAGAGAGAGAGAGAGAGAGAGAGAGAGAGAGAGAGGGAGGGAGAGAGAGAGAGAGGGAGGGAGAGAGAGAGAGAGAGAGAGAGAGAGAGAGAGAGAGAGAGAGAGAGAGAGAGAGAGAGAGAGAGAGAGAGAGAGAGAGAGAGAGAGAGAGAGAGAGAGAGAGAGACAAAGAGGGAGGGAGAGAGAGAGAGTGTGAGGGAGGGAGGGAGAGAGAGAGACAAAGAGGGAGAGAGAGGAGAGAGAGAGAGAGAGAGAGAGAGAGAGAGAGAGAGAGAGAGAGAGAGAGAGAGAGAGAGAGAGAGAGTGAGAGAGAGAGAGAGAGAGAGAGAGAGAGAGAGAGAGAGAGAGAGAGAGAGAGAGAGAGAGAGAGAGAGAGAGAGAGAGAGAGAGAGAGAGAGAGAGAGAGAGAGAGAGAGAGAGAGAGCACATTCTTCACTTCCTTGTAACATTACTACTACAACGTTCCAACCAAGCTCTCACCAGCCCCAACAGCACAGCTCTATGGTCCGTACACCACACCTCCTGCATCTCCTGCTTCCTGGTCTTCCACACAGCCCTTTTTCACCTGCCCCAACAAGTATTTACCTAAACACAGGGGTGGACTGGCCATCTGACATTTTCGGGCAAATGATGATGGGTTGCCCAGTGGGCCTGTCTAGCTTCAGGAAAATGCTTATATGGCGAATCATGGGTGCTCGTTTAAAATGTAGAAGAAAAAAACACATTTCAATTTGTTATATTTGTTGGGGGGGGGCGGTACAGGTATATTATACACTTCAAACTATCAGTTAAACAAATAAGGAGCGGACGGCTGCCGCTCAGAATAATATAAAAACAGTAAGAAAAACATACAGAGTAAAGAAACAAAAAGAAATGGGAACTTCACCCCCAAACTCCCATCCCATCCCCCAACTCCACCCCCAACCTCCCATCTCATCCCCCAACTCCACCCCCAACCTCCCATCTCATCCCCCAACTCCACCCCCAACCTCCCACCTATCCCCCAACTCCACCCCCAACCTCCCATCCCATCCCCCAACTCCACCCCCAACCTCCCATCCCATCCCCCAACTCCACCCCCAACCTCCCATCCCATCCCCCAACTCCACTCGGCCAACATGACTCCACCCCCAACCTCCCATCCCATCCCCCAGCTCCACTTGGCCAACATGACTCCACCCCCAACCTCCCATCCCATCCCCCAACTCCACTCGGCCAACATGACTCCACCCCCAACCTCCCATCCCATCCCCCAACTCCACTCGGCCAACATGACTCCACCCCCAACCTCCCATCCCATCCCCCAACTCCACTCGGCCAACATGACTCCACGCCCAACCTCCCATCCCATCCCCCAACTCCACTTGGCCAACATGACTCCACCCCCAACCTCCCATCCCATCCCCCAACTCCACTCGGCCAACATGACTCCACCCCCAACCTCCCATCCCATCCCACAACTCCACTCGGCCAAGATGACTCCACCCCCAACCTCCCATCCCATCCTCCAACTCCACTTGGCCAACATGACTCCACCCCCAACCTCCCATCCCCCAACTCCACTCGGCCAACATGACTCCACCCCCAACCTCCCATCCCATCCCCCAACTCCACTTGGCCAACATGACTCCACCCCCAACCTCCCATCCCATCCCCCAACTCCACTCGGCCAAGATGACTCCACCCCCAACCTCCCATCCCATCCCATCCCCCAACCCCACCCAGCCAACATGACTCCACCCCCAACCTCCCATCCCATCCCCCAACCCCACCCAAACCAACATGACTCCACCCCCATCCTCCCATCCCATCTCCCCAACTCCACCCAGCCAACATGACTCCACCCCCAACCTCCCATCCCACCAAACCCACCCAGCCAACATGACTCCACCCCCAACCTCCCATCCCATCCCCCAGCCCCACCGTGCCAATACATGGCTCTACCTCAACCTCCCCATCCCATCTCATATATGGAAGGGGATTTATCCTCATAGCCAGCAGGGGAGACATAGGAACATAAACCAGAAATTCAGCTGTGACATATATTAATTTTTGACAGTAGACATTCTGCCGGTAACAGCAGCTGGGATATTGGGGTCGGATTGAATTCATGAGTGTTCTGTTAAAAGTTCTGCCAATGGTTTTTATCTAAGGAAGGAAATAAATCTATTCACAAATATTTAATATGGGAAATGATTAAGTATTCCATAAGCAGAGATGGGTGTGTCTTGCCGTGGGGCTTGAGAGGCTGATTTTGGTTTGATTTATTAAGGCTAGGGGGCAGTATTTCACATCCGGATGAAAAGTTGTTCTCAAAGTGCAAACTGCCTGTTACTCAGGCGAAGCTAGGATATGCATATAATTGGTAGATTTGGATAGAAACACTTTAACGCTAAAATAATGTCTGTGAGTATAACAAAACGGGATCGGCAGGCGAAACCCGAGGACAATCCATCCAGGAAGAAAAAAAAAATTGAGCTCACTGTGTTTTCACTTGGTTTTCTATGGAAGCTCGATTTAATAGGAACCTGATTGCAGTTCCCAGGGCTTCCACTAGATGTCAAACAGTCTTAGAAATTGGTCGACGTTTTTGAGAAATGAGGAAGTAGTTATTCATTCCATGTGTCACTCTGAAGGTCCTTTACTATTTTGGTGCACGTGAACAGGAACGTGCCCTTGTTATTTTTCTGTATTGGAAACAGATTATCCTGTTAAATTTTATGACCAAGTTTATATGTAATTCATTAGATACTTAGTCGCTCATGCTGGGCGAGTTGAAAACCAGTGTGTATTTCTGAATCAAACTACAAATAAATGGACATTTTGGGATATAAAGAAGGAATTTATCAACAAAACGACCATTCATTCTGTAACTGAGACATTTGGGATTGCAAAAAGAAGAAGATCTTCGTAAAGGTAAAGGATATTTATTATATCGTTATTTTCTGACTTTTTGTGTTTCACCTGCCTGGTTGAATAATGATTTTCATGTGTTTATATGCAGGGCGTTGTCCCTTTAGATAATCGCATGGTCTCAAGCTTTCGCCGTAAAAGCCTTTTTGAAATCTGACACAGCCGTCTGGATTAACAAGAAGTTAACACTTATATTTCCGTTAGTTCCGCCTATCTCAGAGAGGTTTAACAAAGAGGTTAAGCTTATTTTGATCTATTACACTTGTATTTTCACCCTTTTTAATATTGATATTCTTATGGTTTTGAATTTGGAGCTCTGCAATTTCACTGGATGTTGTCAAATCGATCCCTCTAAAGGTATTTGCGCGTGAAGAGATCACTAAGAGTGATAACCTGAGATGGAGCTAAATTTGCTTATGATCTTCAAAGCTCTTGGGAGGAATTGAGATACGTTTTCTAGCTAAAGGAAGATATCAAGTAATTAGATGACGTGACCTTTGAATTGGTGTAACTTCTTTTGATTGTGGAATCGACCTTGGCCAGGGGGCTCTTATAGAAAAAATGAATGTGAGATGGGATCACCTTGCCTGCTACTTCTAGTTATTCTGAACAGAATAGAGCCAGGTCATTCCTGTTATTACTATAGCTGAGGGATTGGTATACAGTACTTTACAGCACATTCATTCAATTAGAGCCAAATGCCTTGTGTTCCAGAACCGACCCAAAGACCATTCCATTACATACTGGCCAAGGCTTTCGATTCTGTCAACCACCACATCCTCATCGGCAGACTCGACAGCCTTGGTTTCTCAAATGATTGCCTCGCCTGGTTCACCAACTACTTCTCTGATAGAGTTCAGTGTGTCAAATCGGAGGGTCTGCTGTCCGGACCTCTGGCAGTCTCTATGGGGGTGCCACAGGGTTCAATTCTTGGACCGACTCTCTTCTCTGTATACATCAATGAGGTCGCTCTTGCTGCTGGTGACTCCCTGATCCACCTCTACGCAGACGCACACCATTCTGTATACTTCCGGACCTTCTTTGGACACTGTGTGCCAATAACCCTCCAGGCAAGCTTCAATGCCATACAACTCTCCTTCCGTGGCCTCCACTTCTCTTAAATACAAGTAAAACTAAATCCATGCTCTTCAACCGATCGCTACCTGCACCTACCCGCCTGTCCAACATCACTACTCTGGACAGCTCTGACTTAGAATACGGGACAACTACTACTTAGGTGTCTGGTTAGACTGTAAACTCTCCCCTTCCAGACCCATATCAAACATCTCCAATCCAAAGTTAAATCTAGAATTGGTCCTATTTCGCAACAAAGCATCCTTCACTCATGCTGCCAAACATACCCTTGTAAAACTGACCATCCTACCAATTTCGACTTTGGCGATGTCATTTACAAAATAGCCTCCAATACCCTACTCAACAAATTGATGCAGTCTATCACAGTGCAATCCGCTTTGTCACCAAAGCCCCATATACTACCCACCATTGCGACCTGTACTGCTATTGGCTGGCCCTCGCTCATACCGTCGCCAAACCCACTGGCTCCATGTCATCTACAAGACCCTGCTAGGTAAAGTCCCCCCCTTATCTCAGCTCGCTGGTCACCATAGCATCTCCCACCTGTAGCACACGCCTCCAGCAGGTATATCTCTGGTCACCCCAAAACCAATTCTTTTTTGGCCGCTCCTTCCAGTTCTCTGCTGCCAGTGACTGGAACGAACTGCAAAAATCTCTGAAACTGAAACACTTATCTCCTCACTAGCTTTAAGCACCAACTGTCAGAGCACCTTACAGATTACTGCACCTGTACATAGCCCACCTATAATTTAGCCCAAACAACTACCTCTTTTCCAACTGTATTTAATTTTATTTATTTATATTGCTCCTTTGCACCCCATTATTTTTATTTCTACTTTTGCACATTCTTCCATTGCAAAACTACCATTCCAGTGTTTTACTTGCTATATTGTATTTACTTTTGCCACCATGGCCTTTTTTGCCTTTACCTCCCTTCTCACCTCATTTGCTCACATTGTATATAGACTTGTTTATACTGTATTATTGACTGTATGTTTGTTTTACTCCATGTGTAACTCTGTGTCGTTGTATCTGTCGAACTGCTTTGCTTTATCTTGGCCAGGTCGCAATTGTAAATGAGAACTTGTTCTCAACTTGCCTACCTGGTTAAATAAAGGTGAAATAAAAAATAAAAACATCAAAAGCTTTATCTGTGTCGAAAGATAGAAGGAGGAGGAGCTTCGGTTTGTGATCATTTCTTCTTTAAAATGTTTTTTATTACATTTTTTAAACCTTTTATTTAACTTGGCAAGTCAGTTAATTAAGAACAAATTATTTTTAAACATTTTATTTAACTTGGCAAGTCAGTTTAAGAACAAATTATTTTTAAACCTTTTTATTTAACTTGGCAAGTCAGTTTAAGAACAAATTCTTTTTGAACAATGACGGCCTACACCGCCAAACCCGGGCGACGCCCGGGCTAATAGTGCGCCACCCATGTCAGATATGTACAAATAATTGTTTCTTAAACAAACCTGATATGGTCTAGATTTACACATTTTGGATCAGTTGGTGAGACGGACTACAGGAAATCATTTTCATGTGTTGATCAAAGATGAAGGGTGATAATGAGGGGCACTGGGTGGCATCCTTACATTTTTTAATAAAAGAGAAATACGGGTATTTATATCCCTTCTAAATGAACCTTGTGAACCGCCTGTGTTCATCCTTTACGCTAACAGCTCTAATCTAATTGGTTCCAACATGTTAAATAGACCTCAGGAGGAATACTGTCCCAACCAGGTGAGTTGTATTTATTTATGTTATCCAATGGCCTTTGAGTTCATGGAGAGAGATGTGGGCTCCAAGCAAGCCAACTGCCTCAGGTGAGAGAATAGAGGGATTTACAATCAGGTATACAGATGTGGGCTCCAAGCAAGCCAACTGCCTCAGGTGAGAGAATAGGAGTGGATTTACAATCACAGGTATACAGATGTGGGCTCCAAGCAAGCCAACTGCCTCAGGTGAGAGAATAGGAGTGGATTTACAATCACAGGTATACAGATGTGGGCTCCAAGCAAGCCAACTGCCTCAGGTGAGAGAATAGGAGTGGATTTACAATCACAGGTATACAGATGTGGGCTCCAAGCAAGCCAACTGCCTCAGGTGAGAGAATAGGAGTGGATTTACAATCACAGGTATACAGATGTGGGCTCCAAGCAAGCCAACTGCCTCAGGTGAGAGAATAGGAGTGGATTTACAATCACAGGTATACAGATGTGGGCTCCAAGCAAGCCAACTGCCTCAGGTGAGAGAATAGGAGTGGATTTACAATCACAGGTATACAGATGTGGGCTCCAAGCAAGCCAACTGCCTCAGGTGAGAGAATAGGAGTGGATTTACAATCACAGGTATACAGATGTGGGCTCCAAGCAAGCCAACTGCCTCAGGTGAGAGAATAGGAGTGGATTTACAATCACAGGTATACAGATGTGGGCTCCAAGCAAGCCAACTGCCTCAGGTGAGAGAATAGGAGTGGATTTACAATCACAGGTATACAGATGTGGGCTCCAAGCAAGCCAACTGCCTCAGGTGAGAGAATAGGAGTGGATTTACAATCACAGGTATACAGATGTGGGCTCCAAGCAAGCCAACTGCCTCAGGTGAGAGAATAGGAGTGGATTTACAATCACAGGTATACAGATGTGGGCTCCAAGCAAGCCAACTGCCTCAGGTGAGAGAATAGGAGTGGATTTACAATCACAGGTATACAGATGTGGGCTCCAAGCAAGCCAACTGCCTCAGGTGAGAGAATAGGAGTGGATTTACAATCACAGGTATACAGATGTGGGCTCCAAGCAAGCCAACTGCCTCAGGTGAGAGAATAGGAGTGGATTTACAATCACAGGTATACAGATGTGGGCTCCAAGCAAGCCAACTGCCTCAGGTGAGAGAATAGGAGTGGATTTACAATCACAGGTATACAGATGTGGGCTCCAAGCAAGCCAACTGCCTCAGGTGAGAGAATAGGAGTGGATTTACAATCACAGGTATACAGATGTGGGCTCCAAGCAAGCCAACTGCCTCAGGTGAGAGAATAGGAGTGGATTTACAATCACAGGTATACAGATGTGGGCTCCAAGCAAGCCAACTGCCTCAGGTGAGAGAATAGGAGTGGATTTACAATCACAGGTATACAGATGTGGGCTCCAAGCAAGCCAACTGCCTCAGGTGAGAGAATAGGAGTGGATTTACAATCACAGGTATACAGATGTGGGCTCCAAGCAAGCCAACTGCCTCAGGTGAGAGAATAGGAGTGGATTTACAATCACAGGTATACAGATGTGGGCTCCAAGCAAGCCAACTGCCTCAGGTGAGAGAAAAGGAGTTCTTGTATCTTTAAAAAAAATTATTAAATCTGGCTTGGTGTGGATTTACAACCACAGGTGTACAATTCTATGTTTGATTAATTTGGATTTTGATAGTAATTCACCTATTTCAGATTCAATAGTTGCAATGTCATCTAATTGATCCGTACTGCTAAGTTTGTCAAGTCAGTAGACGACTGGGTCGATTACCATGGAAGTATTGGTTGACTCTAACTCCATGGATGGAACATTCTGCTCTGTCTTATCAATACATTCTGTTCTGTCTTATCAATACATTCTGCTCTGTCTTATCAATACAATCTGCTCTGTCTTATCAATATATTCTGCTCTGTCTTATCAATACAATCTGCTCTGTCTTATCAATATATTCTGCTCTGTCTTATCAATACAATCTGCTTTGTCTTATCAATACAATCTGCTCTGTCTTATCAATACAATCTGCTCTGTCTTATCAATACAATCTGCTTTGTCTTATCAATACATTCTGCTCTGTTTTATCAATACAATCTGCTCTGTCTTATCAATACAATCTGCTCTGTCTTATCAATACATTCTGCTATGTCTTATCAATACATTCTGCTCTGTCTTATCAATACATTCTGATCTCTTATCAATACAATCTGCTCTGTCTTATCAATACATTCTGCTTTTTCTTATCAATACAATCTGCTCTGTATTATCAATACAATCTGCTCTGTATTATCAATACATTCTGCTCTGTCTTATCAATACAATCTGCTCTGTTTTATCAATACAATCTGCTCTGTCTTATCAATACAATCTGCTCTGTCTTATCAATACATTCTGCTATGTCTTATCAATACATTCTGCTGTCTTATCAATACAATCTGCTCTGTCCTATCAATACATTCTGCTCTGTCTTATCAATACATTCTGCTCTGTCTTATCAATACAATCTGCTCTGTCTTATCAATACATTCTGCTCTGTCCTATCAATACATTCTGCTCTGTCCTATCAATACAATCTGCTCTGTATTATCAATACAATCTGCTCTGTCTTATCAATACATTCTGCTCTGTCTTATCAATACATTCTGCTCTGTCTTATCAATACATTCTGCTCTGTCTTATCAATACAATCTGCTCTGTCTTATCAATACATTCTGCTCTGTCCTATCAATACATTCTGCTCTGTCCTATCAATACAATCTGCTCTGTATTATCAATACAATCTGCTCTGTCTTATCAATACATTCTGCTCTGTCTTATCAATACATTCTGCTCTGTCTTATCAATACATCCTGCTCTGTATTATCAATACATTCTGCTCTGTCTTATCAATACATTCTGCTCTGTCTTATCAATACAATCTGCTCTGTCTTATCAATACATTCTGCTCTGTCCTATCAATACATTTATTTCTGTCTTATCAATACATTCTGCTCTGTCTTATCAATACATTCTGCTTTGTCTTATCAATACATTCTGCTCTGTCCTATCAATACATTCTGCTCTGTCCTATCAATACATTTATTTCTGTCTTATCAATACATTCTGCTCTGTCTTATCAATACATTCTGCTCTGTCATATCAATACATTCTGCTCTGTCCTATCAATACATTTATTTCTGCCTTATCAATACATTCTGCTCTGTCTTATCAATACATTCTGCTCTGTCTTATCAATACATTCTGCTCTGTATTATCAATACATTCTGCTCTGTCTTATCAATACATTCTGCTCTGTCCTATCAATACATTTATTTCTGCCTTATCAATACATTTAGTCCCTTCTTGACTTTGAAGAGAGTAGTCTCTGGATGTCATAAGGTGAATGCACCAATCTGTAAGTCGCTCTGGATAAGAGCGTCTGCTAAATGACTTAAATGTAAATGTAGTCTCTCTGTAATGTCGTGAACAACTCTTGAAATTAAATGTGATTTACTCAACCCAGATGCAGATGCATTTTTTATTAAATAATAAAATGGTGTTCAATAAAATCTGAGGATCATTGAATGAAAATAACAAACAAAAATAACTTAAATAAAAATTAAAATAACCCATTCTGTCAAAAATAACCCATTCTGTCAAAAATAACCCATTCTGTCAAAAATAACCCATTCTGTCAAAAGTAACCCATTCTGTCAAAAATAACCCATTCTGTCAAAAAATAACCCATTCTGTCAAAAGTAACCCATTCTGTCAAAAATAACCCATTCTGTCAAAAATAACCCATTCTGTCAAAAATAACCCATTCTGTCCACTTGGTTCTAATATCCTGGATAATGATAAACATCAATATCAATTGGATACATTTCCCAGACTATGAAGCTCTTCACATTCAGTGTTGCATGAGATGTGAGTGAGGTTCACAGGAACAAGTCATGAACCAGTCCGCCTGGACGTATCGCTCACACACACACGCACACGCACGCACGCACGCACGCACGCACGCACGCACGCACGCACGCACGCACACACACACACACACACACACACACACACACACACAGCTTGGATAACACAGCACACCATAGCTACCTCCTGCTGTCCAGCTCTGCTCAGCCTGACAAGCTGCCAATAACAACCGTGGTCCACAGCCAGGTCCGTCCACAAGGGGCTCACTGCTCCCAGCCTCGCCCGCTTATCTCACACGCAGGGTCAACAGGACATGACCTTTAACCCCTGACCTCTAACTTCGGGCAGGGCTTGACCTTCTGCTGACCTAGGGTTAGTCTCTGGGGATGAGAAGAGGGATGAGAATTACAGAGTTTAATGTATGTCTCATCCCAACCACCCAGTCCCTCTTGTGTCTGCACTGGGGCAGGCTAACATGTGGGGGAGGGGGAGAGAAGGGGGGTGGAGAGAGAGCAATAGAGAGACAGAGGGAGAGAGAAGGGAGTGGGAGGGAGGCAGAGGTGGAAGAGAGGGGGAGAGGGGGATGGAGAGAGAGAGAGTGATAGAGAGATGAAGGAACTGGGGGGAGGCAGTGGAGGAAGAGAGGGGGAGAGGGTGAAGAAAAGAGAGAGAGTGATAGAGAGATGAAGGGAGAGAGAAGGGAGTGGGAGGGAGGCAGAGGGAGAGGAGGAAGAGGGGAGAGGGGATGGAGAGAGAGAGCATAGAGTGATGAAGGGAGAGAGGGAGGCAGAGGAGGAAGAGAGGGGAGAGGGGGATGGAGAGAGAGCAATAGAGAGATGAAGGGACTGGGAGGGAGGCAGAAGGAGAGGAGGAAGAGGGGGAGAGGGGGATGGAGAGAGAGAGTGATAGAGAGATGAAGGGACTGGGAGGGAGGCAGAGGAGGAAGAGAGGGGGAGAGGGCAGAGGGCTTTGCCAAGGCTTCATCTTGAGAGCTTGGCAGTGTGTAGCGTGTTGGGCAGCGAGCTCTGGCCATGACACAGTACTGACCTTCCAGAGACCTCACACACACACACTACACAAACACACACACACACACACACACTACACTACACTACACTCACACACCCTACACACACATATACTACACTACACTACACTAAACTACACTACACTACACTACACACACACACACACACACACCACACACACTACACAAACATACACAGCACACACAGCACACCCACATACACTACACTACACTACACACACACCACACACACACACACTACACACACACACTACACATACATTACACACACACACCACGCACACACTACACACGCACACACACCACACCCGCACCACACACATTTAGGTGTATCCCGATTGGCGCAGCAGTCTAAGGCACTGCATTTTCGTGCAAGAGGCGTCACTACAGACCCCGGTTCGATTCCAGGCCGTGTTACAACCGGCTGTGATTGGGAGTCCCACAGGGCGGTGCACAATTGGCCCAGCGTCGTCCTGGTTAGGGTTTGGCCGTCATTGTAAAATAAGAATTTGTTCTAAACTGACTTGTTAAATAAAGGTGAAATAAATACAAGTGAAATACAGTGCTAGTCATTACTTCTCTTTACGTTCAACTACAACATTTCTCTGCTTTTTCTCTCCTTGAATTCAACTCTGGACTTTGTCCTTTTGCCTCCATGGATTGAAGTTCACCTTTTTATGCCCAAGTTCCCAAAAGCAATTAGTCAATTCTCCTCTGAGTCAGGCTGTGTGACGGTTTCTGAGCGTAGCTCCTCCTCTGAGTCAGGCTGTGTGATGGTTTCTGGAACGTAGCTCCTCCTCTGAGTCAGGCACGACGGTTTCTGAGCGTAGCTCCTCCTCTGAGTCAGGCTGTGTGACGGTTTCTGAGGCATTAGCTCCTCCTCTGAGTCAGGCTGTGTGATGGTTTCTGAACGTGGCTCCTCCTCTGAGTCAGGCTGTGTGACGGTTTCTGAACGTAGCTCCTCCTCTGGGTCTGGACTGTGATGGTTTCTGAGCGTGAGACTCCTCCTCTGAGTCAGGCTGTGTGATGGTTTCTGAACGTAGCTCCTCCTCTGAGTCAGGCTGTGTGATGGTTTCTGAGCAGTAGCTCCTCCTCTGAGTCAGGCTGTGTGATGGTTTCTGAACCTAGCTCCTCCTCTGAGTCAGGCTGTGTGATGGTTTCTGAACGTAGCCTAAAGACACTAGTTTTTTTAAATGTATTGTTTTCTCTTTATTCAACCCTTCCTCCACACAATATTCCACCCACGACCCTAAACCCGACCCTCCACCCACCTGCCCTTCCTCACACAATATTCCACGACCCTAAACCCGCACGCCTGCGGACACCCAACCCTCGGGCACCGTTATGAGTCAGCCCACGCATCTCTGGTACACTGGGCTACAGTCTGTCGGTGGTGAAAAACACAATACATTAAAATGGTTTTAAATGAAAAGCTTCTGTTTGTCAAATGTGTCGTCCTCACAGGTTCACCGGGGGGTCAAACCCACTGTTTCAGCTCGCAGGGCTCAAATTACATGGTGGAGAAAGAGACGAATGGGCGTGTGTGTGTGTGTGTGTGTGTGTGTGTGTGTGTGTGTGTGTGTGTGTGTGTGTGTGTGTGTGTGTGTGTGTGTGTGTGTGTGTGTGTGTGTGTGTGTGTGTGTGTGTGTGTGTGTGTGTGTGTGTGTGTGTGTGTGTTAAATACACCTCGGGTGGGTGACTAGCTGGTTGAGGACAACAAGGCAGAGTAGGGCTCCTGCTTTGCTCTCGACACTTTGTTCACACACACACACACACACACACACACACACACACACACACACACACACACACACACACACACACACACACACACACACACACACACACACACACACACACACACTCAAACACACACACACTCAAACACACACACACACTCAAACACACATACACACTCAAACACACACACACACTCAAACACACACACACACACTCATCACACACTCAAACAGCACCAAGTTGCAGAGACGTTTCAATCATCGCCTCAGTATGACCAAAGGCGGTAGAAACAGAACACAGAGGCTCACGTCCCAACTACCACCCTATTCCCTATATGATGCACTACTGCAGACCAGACCAGGTCAAAAGTAGTGCACTACGTAGGGAATAGGGTGCCAGTTGGGACAAACCCAAAGTAAGTGCTACCAGAGCTAGAAAGTTGACAGCTTCACAGGCTTCAAAGCTACTTGATGATTAGTCCTTTAGTTGTTGTGTTTTTTGCAGGGTTTTTGTTGCTAATGCAACCTAACAGAATATGGCTGAAAAACAGCAATAGTTCTAGAAGCCAGACGCTACAGGGAATTCCTTTCATTATCTACACCATATAGAGCAGTTGATCAGGGTGTACACTGTATTTAAACCATGCCAGTGTTTATCAGCCACGTACTGACAGTCGATTTAAACCACATACTGACAGTCTATTTAAACCACGTACTAACAGTCTATTTAAACCACATACTGACAGTCTATTTAAACCACGTACTGACAGTCTATTTAAACCACGTACTGACAGTCTATTTAAACCACATACTGACAGTCTATTTAAACCACGTACTGACAGTCTATTTAAACCACATACTGACAGTCTATTTAAACCACGTACTGACAGTCTATTTAAACCACGTACTGACAGTCTATTTAAACCACGTACTGACAGTCTATTTAAACCACATACTGACAGTCTATTTAAACCACATACTGACAGTCTATTTAAACCACGTACTGACAGTCTATTTAAACCACATACTGACAGTCTATTTAAACCACGTACTGACAGTCTATTTAAACCACATACTGACAGTCTATTTAAACCACGTACTGACAGTCTATTTAAACCACATACTGACAGTCTATTTAAACCACATACTGACAGTCTATTTAAACCACGTACTGACAGTCTATTTAAACCACATACTGACAGTCTATTTAAACCACGTACTGACAGTCTATTTAAACCACGTACTGACAGTCTATTTAAACCACGTACTGACAGTCTATTTAAACACCGACAGTTTACTACTGACAGTCTATTTAAACCACATACTGACAGTCTATTTAAACCACGTACTGACAGTCTATTTAAACCACGTACTGACAGTCTATTTAAACCACGTACTGACAGTCTATTTAAACCACGTACTAACAGTCTATTTAAACCACGTACTGACAGTCTATTTAAACCACGTACTGACAGTCTATTTAAACCACATACTGACAGTCTATTTAAACCACGTACTGACAGTCTATTTAAACCACGTACTGACAGTCTATTTAAACCACGTACTGACAGTCTATTTAAACCACGTACTGACAGTCTATTTAAACCACGTACTGACAGTCTATTTAAACCACGTACTGACAGTCTATTTAAACCACGTACTGACAGTCTATTTAAACCACGTACTGACAGTCTATTTAAACCACATACTGACAGTCTATTTAAACCACGTACTGACAGTCTATTTAAACCACATACTGACAGTCTATTTAAACCACGTACTGACAGTCTATTTAAACCACGTACTGACAGTCTATTTAAACCACGTACTGACAGTCTATTTAAACCGCGTATTGACAGTCTATTTAAACCACGTACTGACAGTCTATTTAAACCCACATACTGACAGTCTATTTAAACCACGTACTGACAGTCTATTTAAACCACATACTGACAGTCTATTTAAACCACGTACTGACAGTCTATTTAAACCACATACTGACAGTCTATTTAAACCACATACTGACAGTCTATTTAAACCACATACTGACAGTCTATTTAAACCACATACTGACAGTCTATTTAAACCACATACTGACAGTCTATTTAAACCACATACTGACAGTCTATTTAAACCACATACTGACAGTCTATTTAAACCACATACTGACAGTCTATTTAAACCACATACTGACAGTCTATTTAAACCACATACTGACAGTCTATTTAAACCACATACTGACAGTCTATTTAAACCACGTACTGACAGTCTATTTAAACCACGTGCTGACAGTCTATTTAAACCACGTACTGACAGTCTATTTAAACCACATACTGACAGTCTATTTAAACCACGTACTGACAGTCTATTTAAACCACATACTGACAGTCTATTTAAACCACATACTGACAGTCTATTTAAACCACATACTGACAGTCTATTTAAACCATGCCAGGGTTTGAGGCTGTTCTGATGGCAAAGGGGGGGTGCAAATCAATATTAGGAAGGTGTTCCTAATGTTTTGTTCATCATTATTCTGACACATGCCACCAGTCCTGGAGCATGCCGTAGACTCAGTCAGGGGGTCAGGTGTGGTTCAGAAGACGCCTGAGTGTGGTGTGCTGTCTGCTGTTACGATGACCTGCCAGATTGACCCTCGGAGATGAAACCTCCATGAGCCAATCCCCTGTCCTCTGAACTCTCCACGGCCTCGCCAACTCGCCTCGCCCGATCTCTGTTACAAAATCCCACATATTAGTCATTTGGCAGACGCTCTTATCCAGAGCGACTTACAGGAGTTATTAGTGCCTTGCTCAAGGGCACATCGACCGATGTATTCACCTAGTCGTCTCAGGGTTTTGAACCAGCAACCGTTCGGGTTACCGCTCTTAACCGCTAGGCTAACTCCTGTACACACACACACGCACGCACACACACACACACAAAACACACACACATACAAACACACACACACACACTGCCAGATACTCTATAAGGGTCTCAACAGACGCTGCTAGGAAGGGCTCGGGGGGCAGGCTGTCGCTACTCTCATCAACAGACACCAGTAGAGGTGTGAGAATCTCAACGGATTCTGCCATTCAGGTCTGTAGTACTGTGATGCCTCTATGCTGCCAGGCAGGTCACAGGGTGCTGAGATGGCCTTGCTTTATTAAGGTGTAGGAAGGAAATACTGTGATGCTGTGATGCCTCTACTAAACTGTAGTGCTGTGATGCCTCTACTAAACTGTAGTACTGTGATGTTGTGATGCCTCTACTATACTGTAGTACTGTGATGCTGTGATGCCTCTACTATACTGTAGTACTGTGATGTTGTGATGCCTCTACTATACTGTAGTACTGTGATGCTGTGATGCCTCTACTATACTGTAGTACTGTGATGCTGTGATGCCTCTACTATACTGTAGTACTGTGATGCTGTGATGCCTCTACTATACTGTAGTACTGTGATGCCTCTACTATACTGTAGTACTGTGATGCCTCTACTATACTGTAGTACTGTGATGCTGTGATGCCTCTATACTATAGTACTGTGATGCTGTGATGCCTCTACTATACTGTAGTACTGTGATGCCTCTATACTGTAGTACTGTGATGCCTCTATACTGTAGTACTGTGATGCCTCTATACTGTAGTACTGTGCTGCCTCTATACTGTAGTACTGTGATGCCTCTACTATACTGTAGTACTGTGATGCCTCTATACTGTAGTACTGTGCTGCCTCTATACTGTAGTACTGTGATGCCTCTACTATACTGTAGTACTGTAGTACTGTGATGCTGTGCTGCCTCTATACTGTAGTACTGTGATGCCTCTATACTGTAGTAATGTGATGCCTCTATACTGTAGTACTGTGATGCCTCTATACTGTAGTACTGTGATGCCTCTATACTGTAATGCCTTGATGTCTCTATACTGTAGTACTGTGATGTCTCTATACTGTAGTACTGTGATGTCTATATACTGTAGTACTGTGATGCTATGATGCCTCTATACTGTAGTACTGTGATGTCTCTATACTGTAGTACTGTGATGACTCTATACTGTAGTACTGTAGTACTGTGATGTCTCTATACTGTAGTACTGTGATGCCTCTATACTGTAGTACTGTGATGCCTCTATACTGTAGTACTGTGATGCCTCTATACCGTAGTACTGTGATGCCTCTATACTGTAGTACTGTGATGCCTCTATACTGTAGTACTGTGATGCTGTGATGCCTCTACTATACTGTAGTACTGTGATGCCTCAATATCGTTTAGAGGCATCAGTGTCTGGCTACCTTGCGTCCCTCCACTCTAACCACTAGGCTACCTGCCGTCCCTACACTCTAACCACTAGGCTACCCTGCCGCCTCTACACTCTAACCACTAGGCTACCTGCCGTCCCTACACTCTAACCACTAGGCTACCTGCCGTCCCTTCACTCTAACCACTAGGCTACTGTCACGCCTTGGTCATTGTATTTTGTGTTTTCGTTATATATTTGGTCAGGCCAGGGTGTGACATGGGTTTATATATTGTATTTTCGAATTGGGGTTTGTAGTATTTGGGATTACGGCTGAGTAGGGGTGTTGTATGGGTTTGGCTGCCTGAGGCGGTTCTCAATCAGAGTCAGGTGATTCTCGTTGTCTCTGATTGGGAACCGTATTTAGGTAGGCTGGGTTTCACTGTGTATTTCGTGGGTGATTGTTCCTGTCTCTGTGTAGTTTCACCAGATAGGCTGTAATTAGGTTTCACGTTCCGTTTGTTGTTTTTGTATTTGTATAGTTATTCCATGTGTCACTTTTTTCATTAAAGACATGAGTAACCACCACGCTGCATTTCGGTCCGACTCTCTTTCTACAAACGAAGAACGCTGTTACGGATACCTGCCGTCCCTACACTCTAACCACTAAGATACCTGCCGTCCCTACACTCTAACCACTAGGCTACCTGCCGTCCCTACACTCTAACCACTAAGATACCTGCCGTCCCTACACTCTAACCACTAAGATACCTGCCGTCCCTACACTCTAACCACTAAGATACCTGCCATCCCTACACTCTAACCACTAGGCTACCTGCCATCCCTACACTCTAACCACTAGGCTACCTGCCGTCCCTACACTCTAACCACTAGGCTACCTGCCGTCCCTCCACTCTAACCACTAAGATACCTGCCGTCCGTACACTCTAACCACTAAGATACCTGCCGTCCCTACACTCTAACCACTAGGCTACCTGCCATCCCTACACTCTAACCACTAGGCTACCTGCCGTCCCTACACTCTAACCACTAGGCTACCTGCCGTCCCTACACTCTAACCACTAGGCTACCTGCCGCCCCAAGAATCACAGTACTGATTCTGCTCCACGGGGCAGCAGGGGAGTGAGGTGAACAGTCGGAGGCAGCCAGGCTGAGCTTCATCAAGGTCCATGTTAATACAGTCAACCAACGCTGGTCTGTAATAAACTACCCAGAACACGGCTCATAATAAAGGCTCACGACAACAGAGATCACAGTAGGTTTACAGTGTCATAACAACAGAGATTACTAATACAGCCTCATAACAACAGAGATCACTAATACAGCCTCACGACAACAGAGATCACAGTAGGTTTACAGTGTCATAACAACAGAGATCACTAATACAGTCTCACAACAACAGAGATCACAGTAGGTTTACAGTGTCATAACAACAGAGATCACTAATACAGTCTCACAACAACAGAGATCACAGTAGGTTTACAGTGTCATAACAACAGAGATCACTAATACAGTCTCATAACAACAGAGATCACTAATACAGTCTCACAACAACAGAGATCACAGTAGGTTAACAGTGTCATAACAACAGAGATCACTAATACAGTCTCATAACAACAGATATCACTAATACAGTCTCATAACAACAGAGATCACTAATACAGTCTCATAACAACAGAGATCACTAATACAGTCTCATAACAACAGAGATCACTAATACAGTCTCATAACAACAGAGATCACTAATACAGTCTCATAACAACAGAGATCACTAATACAGTCTCATAACAACAGAGATCACTAATACAGTCTCATAACAACAGAGATCACTAATACAGTCTCATAACAACAGAGATCACTAATACAGCCTCATAACAACAGAGATCACTAATACAGTCTCATAACAACAGAGATCACTAATACAGTCTCATAACAACAGAGATCACTAATACAGTCTCATAACAACAGAGATCACTAATACAGCCTCATAACAACAGAGATCACTAATACAGTCTCATAACAACAGAGATCACTAATACAGCCTCATAACAACAGAGATCACTAATACAGCCTCATAACAACAGAGATCACTAATACAGCCTCATAACAACAGAGATCACTAATACAGTCTCATAACAACAGAGATCACTAATACAGCCTCATAACAACAGAGATCACAGTAGATCACAGCCTCATAACAACAGAGATCACTAATACAGTCTCATAACAACAGAGATCACTAATACAGTCTCATAACAACAGAGATCACTAATACAGTCTCATAACAACAGAGATAACAACAGTAGATCACAGCCTCATAACAACAGAGATCACTAATACAGCCTCATAACAACAGAGATCACTAATACAGCCTCATAACAACAGAGATCACTAATACAGCCTCATAACAACAGAGATCACTAATACAGCCTCATAACAACAGAGATCACTAATACAGCCTCATAACAACAGAGATCACTAATACAGCCTCATAACAGAGGCATTGAGAGTCAAGCAACTTAATAGAGAAATGGATCTTACAGAATTATTTGTTGTTGACGGTAAGAGGAGATGAGCAAGTTGCTTTTCTCCCTCTCTCTCCTTCTATTCCTCCAGCTCCCTCTCTCTCTTCCCCCCTCCCTCCCTCTCCCTCCCTCTCCTCTCTCTCTCCCTCTCCCTCTCCCTCTCCCCCTCCCTCCCTCCTCTCTCCCTTCCTCACTCCCTCCTCTCTCACTCCTCTCTCCCTCCCCCTCCCTCTCTCTCCTCTCTCCCTCTCCCTCTCCCTCTCTCTCCCTCCCTCCTCTATCCCTCCCTCCCTCTCCCCCCTCCTTTTCCCTCTCTCACTCCCTCTCCATATCTCTCCCTCCCTCTCAGCAGGGTGTTATGTATGGGTTAATTTAACCCTAACAACTCTGTGGGTCTGTAGATTATATCTGACAGATAGCAGTATATGTTCAATTCAATATAGTGGGTCAGAAATATGAGTGGTGTTTTGAGATCAGTCGTGTTTCTCAACAGGTACTGGATCAGAAACATGGTGGTTGTTTTTATCAGTAATTCTGATATAGTGGGTTGTAGTTAAAGAGAAAGTCCTGCAAGAGCTAAAAAGCGTAAACAACATGTCATGTGCAATAACCTGCTTTCTAGTGCTCAAGAAATACCC
>NW_025749832.1:10000-17500 GCF_021184085.1 Oncorhynchus gorbuscha | reverse complement strand
ATCTCTCTGTGCTCTCTCTCTCCCTCCATCTCTCTGTGCTCTCTCTCTCCCTCCATCTCTCTGTGCTCTCTCTCTCCCTCCATCTCTCTGTGCTCTCTCTCTCCCTCCATCTCTCTGTGCTCCATCTCTCTGTTTCTCTCTCTCATGGTTTTCTCTCTCTGTGCTCTCTCTCTCCCTCCGTCTGTCTGTTTCTCACTCTCTCTCCTGGCTTTCCCTCTTTATAAGCTCTCAATCCAGCCAGATCACTCGGGATTCACTTCAAAATTGGATGTCTGTCTATGCCCTGAGGATGTAAGCAAACCCTTTCAAAACCGTCCACTTGGGGCACCGGTGAGCCCTATTACCATCGAGTAGGGTTTTGCTGGGGTGGTGTTGTCCTACTCCATCTGGAGCTAAAGGTCACCTGTTCAATCCCAGTGGTAGAAACTTGTTTTAGCCCAAACCTGAACCTTAACCCTTAACCTTAACCCTAAACCTTAACCCTTACCTCAAACCTTAACCTTAACATTAACCTATTCCTTAACCCTTACCTCAAAACTTACCTCAATCCTTACCTCAAACCTTTACCTGAACCTTAACCTTAACCTATTCCTTAACCCTTACATCAAAACTTACCTCAACCCTTACCTCAAACCTTAACCTTAACCCTTACCTCAAACCTTAAACTTAACCCATACCTTAACCCATATCTTAACCCTTACCTCAAACCTTAACGTTAACCTTAACCTTATCCCTTACCTTAACCTATACCTTAACCCATACCTTAACCTATACCTTAACCCATACCTTAACCTATACCTTAACCCTTACCTCAAAACTTACCTCAAACCTTAACCTTAACCCTTACCTCAACCCTTACCTCAAACCTTAAACTTATCCCTTACCTTAACCTATACCTTAACCCATACCTTAACCTATACTTTAACCCATACCTTAACCTATTCCTTAACCCTTACCTCAAAACGTACCTCAATCCTTACCTCAAACCTTTACCGGAACCTTAACCTTAACCTATTCCTTAACCCTTACCTCAAAACTTACCTCAATCCTTACCTCAAACCTTAATCTTAACCTTAACCTATTCCTTAACCCTTACCTCAAAACTTACCTCAACCCTTACCTCAAACCTTTACCTGAACCCTTACCTCAACCCTGACCTCAAACCTTAAACTTAACCCATACCTTAACCCATATCTTAACCCTTACCTCAAACCTTAACCTTAACCCTTACCTCAACCCTGACCTCAAACCTTAAACTTAACCCATACCTTAACCCATATCTTAACCCTTACCTCAAACCTTAACCTTATCCCTTACCTTAACCTATACCTTAACCCATACCTTAACCCATACCTTAACCTATACCTTAACCCATACCTTAACCCATATCTTAACCTATACCTTAACCCATACATTACATTTTACATTTACATACATCCATACCTTAACATAACCTTATCCCTTACCTTAACCTATACCTTAACCCATACCTTAACCTATACCTTAATCTATACCTTAACCCATATCTTAACCCTTACCTCAAACCTTAACCTTAACCCTTACCTCAACCCTTACCTCAAACCTTAACCTTATCCCTTACCTTAACCTTAACCTATACCTTAACCCATACCTTAACCTATACCTTAACCCATACCTTAACGTATACCTTAACCCCTCCCTCCCTCCCTCCCTGTATTTCTCTACTGAATAGGCAATTATCCTTCCCCTAGTTCTTTCTGTACTGTACATTAGACATAATCCACATTTACTTGCTGAATCAAATGTGTTTCATTTTCGACCCCTTAATAATGGTATGAAGAGGAGACATCATTTCTGTAAATAAAATGCAGTCTACTTAGTTCTGTTACTGTGTATTTCCTTTTTACCTCATATATAAAAGAGAGTAATTGTGTAATATATGAAAATATGACCCTACACAGTAGATGGTTACCATGGTATTATATATGACCCTACACAGTAGATGGTTACCATGGTGTTATATATGACCCTACACAGTAGATGGTTACCATGGTGTTATATATGACCCTACACAGTAGATGGTTACCATGGTATTATATTGTCATGCAGGTGAAAGAGGACCCAAACGCGACTTAACAGAAACAGAGTTTATTAAAGTCCAAAACGGAATAACAGAAATCCTCTAGATTTGTAGAGGGGAAAACAACTGGAGAAGCGGCCACAGACTGCAGGTCGCTTCGGGTAGGCGCAGGCCGTAGTCGACTGAGACACCTGCTCACACGCAGCATCTGATGAAGGCACAAAACACGACAGGACAGGGTGATACACAATCACGGCAAAAACACGACAGGACAGGGCGAAACGCAATCACAGCATGGTGAATACAATACAAGGAACCGACGGAACAGGAACGGATCACAAAGGAATAAATAGGGACTCTAATCAGGGGAAAGGATCGGGAACAGGTGTGGGAAGACTAAATGATGATTAGGGGAATAGGAACAGCTGGGAGCAGGAACGGAACGACAGAGAGAGCGAGAGAGTGAGAGAGGGAGGGGGAGAGAGAGGGATAGAACCAAACAAGACCAGCAGAGGGAAACGAATAGCATGGGGAGCACAGGGACAAGACATGACAATAAATGACAAACATGACAGTACCCCCCACTCACCGAGCGCCTCCTGGCGCACTCGAGGAGGAATCCTGGCGGCAACGGAGGAAATCATCGATGAGCGAACGGTCCAGCACGTCCCGAGACGGAACCCAACTCCTCTCCTCAGGACCGTAACCCTCCCAATCCACTAGGTATTGGTGACCCCGTCCCGAACGCATGTCCATAATCTTATGTACCTTGTAAATAGGTGCGCTCTCGACAAGGACGGGAGGGGGAGGGAAGACGAACGGGGGTGCGAAGAAAGGGCTTAACACAGGAGACATGGAAGACAGGATGGACGCGACGAAGATGTCGCGGAAGAAGCAGTCGCACAGCGACAGGATTGACGACCTGGGAGACACGGAACGGACCAATGAACCGCGGAGTCAACTTACGAGAAGCTGTCGTAAGAGGAAGGTTGCGAGTGGAAAGCCACACTCTCTGGCCGCAACAATACCTTGGACTCTTAATCCTGCGTTTATTGGCGGCTCTCACCGTCTGTGCCCTGTAACGGCAAAGTGCAGACCTCACCCTCCTCCAGGTGCGCTCACAACGTTGGACAAACGCTTGAGCGGAGGGAACGCTGGACTCGGCAAGCTGGGATGAGAACAGAGGAGGCTGGTAACCCAGACTACTCTGAAACGGAGATAACCCGGTAGCAGACGAAGGAAGCGAATTGTGAGCGTATTCTGCCCAGGGGAGCTGTTCTGCCCAAGACGCAGGGTTTCTGAAAGAAAGGCTGCGTAGTATGCGACCAATCGTCTGATTGGCCCTCTCTGCTTGACCGTTAGACTGGGGATGAAACCCGGAAGAGAGACTGACGGACGCACCAATCAAACGACAGAACTCCCTCCAAAACTGTGACGTGAATTGCGGGCCTCTGTCTGAAACGGCGTCTAACGGGAGGCCATGAATTCTGAATACATTCTCAATAATGATTTGTGCCGTCTCCTTAGCGGAAGGAAGTTTAGCGAGGGGAATGAAATGTGCCGCCTTAGAGAACCTATCGACAACCGTCAGAATCACAGTCTTCCCCGCAGACAAAGGCAGACCGGTAATGAAGTCTAAGGCAATGTGAGACCATGGTCGAGAAGGAATGGGAGCGGTCTGAGACGACCGGCAGGAGGAGAGTTACCCGACTTAGTCTGCGCGCAGTCCGAACAAGCAGCCACGAAACGGCGCGTGTCACGCTCCTGAGTCGGCCACCAAAAGCGCTGGCGAATAGACGCAAGAGTGCCTCGAACACCGGGATGACCAGCTAACTTGGCAGAGTGAGCCCACTGAAGAACAGCCAGGACAGTGGAAACAGGAACGAAAAGGAGGTTACTAGGACAGCGCGAGCGACGCAGTGTGCGTGAGTGCTTGCTTAACCTGTCTTTCAATTCCCCAGACTGTTAACCGACAACACGCCCATAAGGAAGAATCCCCTCGGGATCAGTAGAAGCCACAGAAGAACTAAACAGACGGGATAAGGCATCAGGCTTGGTGTTCTTGCTACCCGGACGGTAAGAAATCACAAACTCGAAACGAGCGAAAAACAACGCCCAACGAGCTTGACGGGCATTAAGTCGTTTGGCAGAACGGATGTACTCAAGGTTCTTATGGTCTGTCCAAACGACAAAAGGAACGGTCGCCCCCTCCAACCACTGTCGCCATTCGCCTAGGGCTAAGCGGATGGCGAGCAGTTCACGGTTACCCACATCATAGTTGCGCTCAGATGGCGACAGGCGATGAGAAAAATAAGCGCAAGGATGAACCTTATCGTCAGACTGGAAGCGCTGGGATAGGATGGCTCCCACGCCTACCTCTGAAGCGTCAACCTCGACAATGAATTGTCTAGTGACGTCAGGAGTAACGAGGATAGGAGCGGACGTAAAACGTTCTTTTAGAAGATCAAAAAGCTCCCTGGGCGGAACCGGACCACTTAAAACACGTCTTAACAGAAGTAAGAGCTGTGAGAGGGGCAGCAACTTGACCGAAATTACGAATGAAACGCCGATAGAAATTAGCGAAACCTAAAAGCGCTGCAACTCGACACGTGACCTTGGAACGGGCCAATCACTGACAGCTTGGACCTTAGCGGAATCCATCTGAATGCCTTCAGCGGAAATAACGGAACCGAGAAAAGTAACGGAGGAGACATGAAAGAGCACTTCTCAGCCTTTACGTAGAGACAATTCTCTAAAAGGCGCTGTAGAACACGTCGAACGTGCTGAACATGAATCTCGAGTGACGGAGAAAAAATCAGGATATCGTCAAGATAGACAAAAACAAAAATGTTCAGCATGTCTCTCAGAACATCATTAACTAATGCCTGAAAAACAGCTGGCGCATTGGCGAGACCGAACGGCAGAACCCGGTACTCAAAATGCCCTAACGGAGTGTTAAACGCCGTTTTCCACTCGTCCCCCTCTCTGATGCGCACGAGATGGTAAGCGTTACGAAGGTCCAACTTAGTAAAGCACCTGGCTCCCTGCAGAATCTCGAAGGCTGATGACATAAGGGAAGCGGATAACGATTCTTAACCGTTATGTCATTCAGCCCTCGATAATCCACGCAGGGCGCAGAGTACCGTCCTTCTTTTTAACAAAAGAACCCCGCCCCGGCCGGAGAAGAAGAAGGCACTATGGTACCGGCGTCAAGAGACACAGACAAATAATCCTCGAGAGCCTTACGTTCGGGAGCCGACAGAGAGTATAGTCTACCTCGAGGAGGAGTGGTCCCCGGAAGGAGATCAATACTACAATCATACGACCGGTGAGGAGGAAGGGAGTTGGCTCGGGACCGACTGAAGACCGTGCGCAGATCATGATATTCCTCCGGCACTCCTGTCAAATCGCCAGGTTCCTCCTGAGAAGTAGGAACAGAAGAAACGGGAGGGATGGCAGACATTAAACACTTCACATGACAAGAAACGTTCCAGGATAGGATAGAATTACTAGACCAATTAATAGAAGGATTATGACATACTAGCCAGGGATGACCCAAAACAACAGGTGTAAACGGTGAACGGAAAATTAAAAGAAATAGTCTCACTGTGGTTACCAGATACTGTGAGAGTTAAAGGTAGTGTCTCAAATTTGATACTGGGAAGATGACTACCATCTAAGGCAAACATGGGCGTAGGCCTGTCTAACGGTCTGAAAGGAATGTTATGTTTCCGAACCCATGCTTCGTCCATGAAACAACCCTCAGCCCCAGAGTCAATCAAAGCACTGCATGTAGCACCCGAACCGGTCCAGCGTAGATGGACCGACATAGTAGTACAAGATCTAGATGAAGGGACCTGAGTAGTAGCGCTCACCAGTAGCCCTCCGCTTACTGATGGACTCTGGCCTCTTACTGGACATGAATTAACAAAATGTCCAGCAACTCCATAATAGAGGCACAGGCGGTTGGTGATCCTCCGTTCCCTCTCCTTATTCGAGATGCGAATCCCTCCCAGCTGCATGGGCTCAGTCTCAAAGCCAGAGGAGGGAGATGGTTGCGATGCGGAGCAGGGAAACACCGTTGATGCGAGCTCTCTTCCACGAGCCCGGTGACGAAGATCTACCCGTCGTTCTATGCGGATGGCGAGAGCAATCAAAGAATCCACATCTGATGGAACCTCCGGGAGAGAATCTCATCCTTAACCACTGCGTGGAGTCCCTCCAGAAAACGAGCGAGCAGCGCCGGCTCGTTCCACTCACTAGAGGCAGCAAGAGTGCGAAACTCAATGGAATAATCCGTTATGGACCGTTCACCTTGGCATAAGGAAGCCAGGGCCCTAGAAGCCTCCCCACCAAAAACTGAACGGTCAAAAACCCGAATCATCTCCTCTTTAAAGTTCTGGAATCTGTTAGAGCAATCAGCCCTTGCCTCCCAGATAGCTGTGCCCCATTCTCGAACCCGGCCAGTAAGGAGTGAAATGACGTAAGCAACCCGAGCTCTCTCTAGAGTATGTGTGGGGTTGGAGAGAGAACACAATCTCACACTGCGTGAGAAAGGAGCGGCACTCAGTGGGCTGCCCGGAGTAGCAAGGTGGGTTATTAACCCTGGGTTCTGGAGGCTCGGCAGGCCAGGGAGTAACAGGTGGCACGAGACGTAGACTCTGGAACTGTCCAGAGAGGTCGGAAACCTGAGCGGCCAGGTTCTCCACGGCATGGCGAGCAGCAGACAATTCCTGCTCGTGTCTGCCGAGCATGGCTCCTTGGATCTCGACGGCAGTGTAACGAGCGTCTGAAGTCGCTGGGTCCATTCCTTGGTCGGTTCCTTCTGTCATGCAGGTGAAAGAGGACCCAAACGCGACTTAACAGAAACAGAGTTTATTAAAGTCCAAAACGGAATAACAGAAATCCTCTAGATTTGTAGAGGGGAAAACAACTGGAGAAGCGGCCACAGACTGCAGGTCGCCGGGTAGGCGCAGGCCGTAGTCGACTGAGACACCTGCTCACACGCAGCATCTGATGAAGGCACAAAACACGACAGGACAGGGTGATACACAATCACGGCAAAAACACGACAGGACAGGGCGAAACGCAATCACAGCATGGTGAATACAATACAAGGAACCGACGGAACAGGAACGGATCACAAAGGAATAAATAGGGACTCTAATCAGGGGAAAGGATCGGGAACAGGTGTGGGAAGACTAAATGATGATTAGGGGAATAGGAACAGCTGGGAGCAGGAACGGAACGACAGAGAGAAGAGAGAGCGAGAGAGTGAGAGAGGGAGGGGGAGAGAGAGGGATAGAACCAAACAAGACCAGCAGAGGGAAACGAATAGCATGGGGAGCACAGGGACAAGACATGACAATAAATGACAAACATGACATATATATGACCCTACACAGTAGATGGTTACCATGGTATTATATATGACCCTACAC
>NW_025749832.1:0-5000 GCF_021184085.1 Oncorhynchus gorbuscha | reverse complement strand
GAGAAGGTAACAACACAACAGAGAGAACAGAGAGGAGAGAGAGAAGGTAACAACACAACAGAGAGAACAGAGAGAACAGAGAGAACAGAGAGGAGAGAGAGAACAGAGATGAGAGAGAGAAGGTAACAACACAACAGAGAGAACAGAGAGAACAGAGGGAACAGAGAGGAGAGAGGGAACAGAGAGGAGAGAGAGAACAGAGAGGAGAGAGAGAAGGTAACAACACAACAGAGAGAACAGAGAGAACAGAGAGGAGAGAGAGAAGGTAACAACACAACAGAGAGAACAGAGAGAACAGAGAGGAGAGAGAGAAGGTAACAACACAACAGAGAGAACAGAGAGAACAGAGAGAACAGAGAGGAGAGAGAGAAGGTAACAACACAACAGAGAGAACAGAGAGAACAGAGAGGAGAGAGGGAACAGAGAGGAGAGAGAGAACAGAGAGGAGAGAGAGAAGGTAACAACACAACAGAGAGAACAGAGAGGAGAGAGAGCAGAGAGAACAGAGAGGAGAGAGAGAAGGTAACAACACAACAGAGAGAACAGAGAGAACAGAGAGAACAGAGAGGAGAGAGAGAAGGTAACAACACAACAGAGAGAACAGAGAGAACAGAGAGGAGAGAGAGAACAGAGAGGAGAGAGAGCAGAGAGAACAGAGAGGAGAGAGAACAGAGAGGAGAGAGAGAAGGTAACAACACAACAGAGAGAACAGAGAGAACAGAGAGGAGAGAGAGATGGTAACAACACAACAGAGAGAACAGAGAGAACAGAGAGGAGAGAGAGAAGGTAACAACACAACAGAGAGAACAGAGAGAACAGAGAGGAGAGAGAGAAGGTAACAACACAACAGAGAGAACAGAGAGAACAGAGAGGAGAGAGAGAAGATAACAACACAACAGAGAGAACAGAGAGAACAGAGAGGAGAGAGGGAACAGAGAGGAGAGAGAGAACAGAGAGGAGAGAGAGAACAGAGAGGAGAGAGAGCAGAGAGAACAGAGAGGAGAGAGAAGGTAACAACACAACAGAGAGAACAGAGAGAACAGAGAGGAGAGAGAGAACAGAGAGGAGAGAGAGCAGAGAGAACAGAGAGGAGAGAGAGAACAGAGAGGAGAGAGAGAAGGTAACAACACAACAGAGAGAACAGAGAGAACAGAGAGAGAGAGAAGGTAACAACACAACAGAGAGAACAGAGAGAACAGAGAGGAGAGAGAGAACAGAGAGGAGAGAGAGCAGAGAGAACAGAGAGGAGAGAGAGAACAGAGAGGAGAGAGAGAAGGTAACAACACAACAGAGAGAACAGAGAGAACAGAGAGGAGAGAGAGAAGGTAACAACACAACAGAGAGAACAGAGAGAACAGAGAGGAGAGAGAGAAGGTAACAACACAACAGAGAGAACAGAGAGAACAGAGAGGAGAGAGAGAAGGTAACAACACAACAGAGAGAACAGAGAGAACAGAGAGGAGAGAGAGAAGGTAACAACACAACAGAGAGAACAGAGAGAACAGAGAGAACAGAGAGGAGAGAGAGAACAGAGATGAGAGAGAGAAGGTAACAACACAACAGAGAGAACAGAGAGAACAGAGGGAACAGAGAGGAGAGAGGGAACAGAGAGGAGAGAGAGAACAGAGAGGAGAGAGAGAAGGTAACAACACAACAGAGAGAACAGAGAGAACAGAGAGGAGAGAGAGAAGGTAACAACACAACAGAGAGAACAGAGAGAACAGAGAGGAGAGAGAGAAGGTAACAACACAACAGAGAGAACAGAGAGAACAGAGAGAACAGAGAGGAGAGAGAGAAGGTAACAACACAACAGAGAGAACAGAGAGAACAGAGAGGAGAGAGGGAACAGAGAGGAGAGAGAGAACAGAGAGGAGAGAGAGAAGGTAACAACACAACAGAGAGAACAGAGAGGAGAGAGAGAAGGTAACAACACAACAGAGAGAACAGAGAGAACAGAGAGAACAGAGAGGAGAGAGAGAAGGTAACAACACAACAGAGAGAACAGAGAGAACAGAGAGGAGAGAGGGAACAGAGAGGAGAGAGAGAACAGAGAGGAGAGAGAGAAGGTAACAACACAACAGAGAGAACAGAGAGGAGAGAGAGCAGAGAGAACAGAGAGGAGAGAGAGAAGGTAACAACACAACAGAGAGAACAGAGAGAACAGAGAGAACAGAGAGGAGAGAGAGAAGGTAACAACACAACAGAGAGAACAGAGAGAACAGAGAGGAGAGAGAGAACAGAGAGGAGAGAGAGCAGAGAGAACAGAGAGGAGAGAGAGAACAGAGAGGAGAGAGAGAAGGTAACAACACAACAGAGAGAACAGAGAGAACAGAGAGGAGAGAGAGATGGTAACAACACAACAGAGAGAACAGAGAGAACAGAGAGGAGAGAGAGAAGGTAACAACACAACAGAGAGAACAGAGAGAACAGAGAGGAGAGAGAGAAGGTAACAACACAACAGAGAGAACAGAGAGAACAGAGAGGAGAGAGAGAAGATAACAACACAACAGAGAGAACAGAGAGAACAGAGAGGAGAGAGGGAACAGAGAGGAGAGAGAGAACAGAGAGGAGAGAGAGAACAGAGAGGAGAGAGAGCAGAGAGAACAGAGAGGAGAGAGAAGGTAACAACACAACAGAGAGAACAGAGAGAACAGAGAGGAGAGAGAGAGAACAGAGAGGAGAGAGAGCAGAGAGAACAGAGAGGAGAGAGAGAACAGAGAGGAGAGAGAGAAGGTAACAACACAACAGAGAGAACAGAGAGAACAGAGAGGAGAGAGAGAAGGTAACAACACAACAGAGAGAACAGAGAGAACAGAGAGGAGAGAGAGAACAGAGAGGAGAGAGAGCAGAGAGAACAGAGAGGAGAGAGAGAACAGAGAGGAGAGAGAGAAGGTAACAACACAACAGAGAGAACAGAGAGAACAGAGAGGAGAGAGAGAAGGTAACAACACAACAGAGAGAACAGAGAGAACAGAGAGGAGAGAGAGAAGGTAACAACACAACAGAGAGAACAGAGAGAACAGAGAGGAGAGAGAGAAGGTAACAACACAACAGAGAACAGAGAGAACAGAGAGGAGAGAGAGAAGGTAACAACACAACAGAGAGAACAGAGAGAACAGAGAGAACAGAGAGGAGAGAGAACAGAGATGAGAGAGAGAAGGTAACAACACAACAGAGAGAACAGAGAGAACAGAGGGAACAGAGAGGAGAGAGGGAACAGAGAGGAGAGAGAGAACAGAGAGGAGAGAGAGAAGGTAACAACACAACAGAGAGAACAGAGAGAACAGAGAGGAGAGAGAGAAGGTAACAACACAACAGAGAGAACAGAGAGAACAGAGAGGAGAGAGAGAAGGTAACAACACAACAGAGAGAACAGAGAGAACAGAGAGAACAGAGAGGAGAGAGAGAAGGTAACAACACAACAGAGAGAACAGAGAGAACAGAGAGGAGAGAGGGAACAGAGGAGGAGAGAGAACAGAGAGGAGAGAGAGAAGGTAACAACACAACAGAGAGAACAGAGAGGAGAGAGAGAAGGTAACAACACAACAGAGAGAACAGAGAGAACAGAGAGAACAGAGAGGAGAGAGAGAAGGTAACAACACAACAGAGAGAACAGAGGGAACAGAGAGAACAGAGAGAACAGATGTCGCCGGAGAAGAAGGTTGATGTTTTACGTGTCACCAACCAATTTTTTTTTTTGTTTTTTTTTTCTTTGTTTGTTTCTGGTATTTACTGTTGCTTCAGATAGGAAACATTGTATTTTCTCCAATGATATCAAAGGGTATTACAATATTTTTTTAAACACTTAATCACAGAACACCACAGGTTATTCAAGCAACTGTTTCCAAAAAAAGAGTCTGCTACCGAACCATCGTTTAATGGTGCATTACCCCACATGTATGCTGTTAGTAACTTATTTTTGAATATCTCATGCTACACGGAGTCGTGGCTGAAGGACGTCACTATCAACATACAGGCTGGTTGTACCGGACAGCGGTGTCTGGTAAGACAAGGGGAGGGAGGACTATGTATTTTTGTAAATAACCTCTGGTGCACGATCACGAAGTCTCGAGCTATTGCTCGCCTGAGGTAGAGTATCTCATGATAACCTGTAGACCACACTACCTCCTGTATTTTTCGTAGTTGTCTTACAAACTACCACAGACCGATGCTGGCACTAAAACCGCACACAAACAAGAAACGCCCAAAGGCGGAGCTTCTAGTTAACGCAGGGAAACGTACAGGGAAACGTGCAGGAAACACGTACATGGAAACGTACAGGGAAACGTGCATGGAAACGTGCAGGGAAGCGTCAGGAAACTTGCAGGGAAACGTGCATGGGAAGCGTGCAGGGAAACGTACAGGAAACTTGCAGGGAAAAGTGCAGGGAAACGTACAGGAAACGTACAGGGAAACGTGCAGGGAAGCGTGCAGGAAAGCGTGCAGGGAAGCGTGCAGGAAACGTGCAGGAAGCGTGCAGGGAAACGTGCAGGAAACGTGCAGGGGAAACGTACACCTGTTTTACCAAATTTCTATCAGCAAGTTAAATGTTAAATGTGTACCCAGAGGAGAAAAACTCTGAACCATCTTTACGCCACATACACAGACACAAAGCTCTCCCTCTGGCAAATCTGACCATAATTCTAGCCTTCTGATTCCTACAAAAATGAAAGCAGGAAGCACCAGTGACGAGATCAATAAAAAGTGGTTAGATGAAGCAGATACTAAGCTACAGGACTGTTTTGTTCTTCCGGTGGCATTGAGGAGTAAACCACATCAGTCACTGGCTGCTTCATCAATAAGTGCATCGATGATGTCATCCCCACAGTGACCGTACGTACATATCCCAACCAGAAGCCATGGATTATAGGCAACATCCACACTGAGATAAAGGATAGGATAGAGCTGCTGCTTTCAAGGAGCGGGACTCTAACCCGAAGCTTATAAGAAATCCCGCTATGCCCTCCGACGAACCATCAAACAGGCAAAGCGGCAATACA
>NW_025749831.1:17500-22326 GCF_021184085.1 Oncorhynchus gorbuscha | reverse complement strand
CGTGAGGTTTAGTGCGCGGATGCGTGCACGGCGGCGTGAGGTTTAGTTAGCGCAGAGTGCGTGCACGGTGACGTGAGGTTTAGTAACGCAGAGTGCGTGCACGGCGACGTGAGGTTTAATTAACGCAGGTACGTGCACGGCGGCGTGAGGTTTGAATTACGCAGAGTACGTGCACGGTGACGTGAGGTTTAATTAACGCAGGTGCGTCGCGGTGGCGTGAGGTTTAATTAGCGCGAGGTGCGTGCACGGTGACGTGAGGTTTAGTGCGCGAGGTGCGTGCACGGTGACGTGAGGTTTAATTAGCGCAGGTACGTGCACGGTGGCGTGAGGTTTAATTAACGCAGGTACGTGCACGGTGACGTGAGGTTTAGTTAACGCAGGTACGTGCACGGTAACGTGAGGTTTGGTTAACGCAGGTACGTGCACGGTGGCGTGAGGTTTAGTTAACGCAGGTACGTGCACGGAGACGTGAGGTTTAATTAACGCAGGTACGTGCACGGAGACGTGAGGTTTAATTAACGCAGGTACGTGCACGGTGACGTGAGGTTTAATTAACGCAGGTACGTCACAGGTATAAAACAGCCTGATACAGTAATCCCCCCCCAGAGGCGCTGGTGGGTCAATATAATCACCGTCTGAATCAGTCAGTTTTAAGATAAGAGATGTTTATTTCATTGGATGGATCTGCGGTGGAAGTTGGCCGAGCTGCAGCGGTATTTGTCAGACCGTTGGACGTTCCGAAAATAGGCCTGCCCATAAACTAATATGACCTCCTCTACGACCCCCACACGTGCCACAGCCCTCGTCTGAAGGAAACCGGGTACCAGTTTTAAAGAAAATGAATGGAAGTATTGATGTAGTTTTGTGCCCCCCACCAGATACAATTACATACAGTTTGTTTCCTGAGCTTTCTTATATCTCCTAGATTTCGGACAGACACTTCCAACCCGTATGTTTTGACTCGTCTTTCTTCCTTATGTATGTTTTGACTCGTCTTTCTTCCTTATGTATGTTTTGACTCGTCTTTCTTCCTTATGTATGTTTTGACTCGTCTTTCTTCCTTATGTATGTTTTGACTCGTCTTTCTTCCTTATGTATGTTTTGACTCGTCTTTCTTCCTTTCTTGTTGCTATTTATGAATGTCATTTCAATGTGTTTCTATGGGCTTTGGTACTAAAGGCCATTCAATATTATCAAATATGTATTTTTATATATTATATATATATATTTAGTTTTATACCTATAATTCTAAATCAAATGGCTAAATCATCTATAATATGACCGTCTTAAAATAATTAAACATGTCAGTTTATAACCTCTTCCCCTCCACCCCAACATCTTCAACTGTTTAAACATGTCAGTTTATAACCTCTTCCCTCCACCCCAACATCTTCAACTGTTTAAACATGTCAGTTTATAACCTCTTCCCCTCCACCCCAACATCTTCAACTGTTTAAACATGTCAGTTTATAACCTCTTCCCCTCCACCCCAACATCTTCAACTGTTTAAACATGTCAGTTTATAACCTCTTCCCCTCCACCCCAACATCTTCAACTGTTTTAAGGTGTGTGGTTGTGTTGTCCGCAGAGGTGTGGTTGTGTTGTCCGCAGAGGTGTGGTTGTGTTGTCCGCAGAGGTGTGGTTATGTTGTCCGCCGAGGTGTGGTTATGTTGTCCGCAGAGGTGTGGTTATGTTGTCCGCAGAGGTGTGGTTATGTTGTCCGCAGAGGTGTGGTTATGTTGTCCGCAGAGGTGTGGTTATGTTGTCCGCAGAGGTGTGGTTATGTTGTCCGCCGAGGTGTGGTTATGTTGTCCGCCGAGGTGTGGTTATGTTGTCCGCCGAGGTGTGGTTATGTTGTCCGCAGAGCAGAGGTGTGGTTATGTTGTCCGCAGAGCAGAGGTGTGGTTATGTTGTCCGCAGAGCAGAGGTGTGGTTATGTTGTCCGCAGAGCAGAGGTGTGGTTATGTCGTCCGCAGAGCAGAGGTGTGGTTATGTCGTCCGCAGTGGAGAGGTGTGGTTATGTCGTCCGCAGAGGAGAGGTGTGGTTATGTCGTCCGCAGTGGAGAGGTGATGTTGTCCCATTTTTACCCTAAAACCCCAAGAGGCAATGATGCAGACGCACAGTGACTAAGAAACGGAAAGGAGGAAACCTAAAGAGGAACCAGGCTCTGAGGGGTGGCCAGTCGTCGTTGGTTATGCTAACAGTGTGTCTCTCCACAGGTAATGCACTGCTCCCAGACTTCTTCCTGGATGAGGCTGAGGCTCTGATGCAGAACATGGGGGATCAGGTTGTCATCCCAGTGGTTAAGGGTGACCCACGCAGCGCTGCTACCAGTGGGCCCATAGCAGAAACATTCAATATCATCAAGGGAGTCCTCAACCCGGACATTGTCAAATCCACTGGAGGAGTCTACAAATTCGACCTGTCTGGTAAGAAACCTGTTTTCAGCATTGTATGAATGTTTGTAATACTTATTTTAGGAGAAGATCATAATAATATCAAATTGTTTTTTATCCCCTCAATCTACACACAATACCCCATAATGACATCACAATACCCCATAATGACATCACAATACCCCATAATGACATCACAATACCCCATAATGACATCACAATACCCCATAATGACATCACAATACCCCATAATGACATCACAATACCCCATAATGATAAAGCAAAAACTGAATTAGAAATGATTGCTAATTTATATTAAAATAACATTTCATATTCATTTCCATAAGTATTCAGACCCTTTACTCAGCCTCTAGTCTTCTTGGGTTTGACACTACAAGCAGCACATCTGTATTTGGGAGTTTCTCTCCTTCTCTGCAGATCCTCCTCAAATCTGTCGGGTTGAAACTTTGTTTTTGCATTATTTAACCAAATTGAACATGTTTCATTATTTATTTGAGGCTAAATTGATTTAATTGATGTATTATATTAAGTTAAAATAAGTGTTCATTCGGTATTGTTGTAATTGTCATTATTACAAATAAATAAATTAATCGGTATCGGCATTGAAAAATCATTATCGGTCGACCTCTAACGTATAGATGGTATGTTGTACATGCTCCTAGGACTGCCAACTAGGTGTTGAGGAAAGTGTACCTACTAAACCCAACAAAATCTAACTTAAAATGTTTTCTAACATGTACTGTGGAGATAACTTCACATGAGACTCATCTTTAATTTTATCACTTAAAATGTATTTTTAAAGAAAATATTTGATTTAAAATAATTCCGGACTGTGTTTAATGGTTACTGAGTGTACCCTTTAAGCCCATGGCTGTTCCAAATAATACCACCCCTTTAAATAATACCACCCCTTTAAATAATACCACCCCTTTAAATAATACCACCCCTTTAAATAATACCACCCCTTTAAATAATACCACCCCTTTACATAATACCACCCCTTTACATAATACCACCCCTTTACATAATACCACCCCTTTACATAATACCACCCCTTTACATAATACCACCCCTTTACATAATACCACCCCTTTACATAATACCACCCCTTTACATAATACCACCCCTTTACATAATACCACCCCTTTACATAATACCACCCCTTTACATAATACCACCCCTTTAAATAATACCACCCCTTTAAATAATACCTTTTTATTCATTTCCAAATGTTAACTTACAAACATTTCTTATGTAAGATTATCGTCACCTCAACTGAAGTTATTCAAATAAACAGATCATTATTATTCATCATAACAGGGGGGGGGTCCAATCATATCTACAGGCTTTGGTTCTTACCAACCAGGAAACACCTGATTTCAACTAATCCTAAACTTCAAAACATTAGTAGTTGAATCAATTGTGTTACAACAGTCTCTGTGGATAAGAAACCATTCATCACTTCCCTACTCCCTGTTTCATCATTCCCTACTCCCTGTTTCATCACTTCCCCCTACTCCCCTGTTTCGTCACTTCCCCTACTCCCCCTGTTTCATCACTTCCCCCTCTGTTTCATCACTTCCCCTACTCCCCTGTTTCATGCTTCCCCTACTCCTGTTTCATCTTCCCCTATTCCCCTGTTTCATCACTTCCCACTGCTCCCCTTGTTTCATCCTTCCCTACTCCCTTGTTTCATCACTTCCCTGTTTCATCACTTCCCCTACTCCTGTTCTACTCCCCTGTTTCATCACTTCCCTACTCCCCTGTTTCATCTCCCCTGTTTCATCTTCCCTGTTTCATTCTTCCTCTCTCCCTGTTTCATCACTTCCCCTACTCCCCTGTTTCATTACCTACTCTGTGTTTCATGCTTCCCTACAATTCGCTCTGGCGAACTAGCGCAGAGCAACTCTGAAAGTCATTATTTGTGATGTTTGACTGTCCATTAAGCTCCATCTTTAGTTGTTGTGAAGGGAGGCTTTGGTAGTGTGTCTGTGTTCCAGGTGAGCATGCAGGAGTGTGGTTCTGTAGACATGAAGAGCGGGGGGCAGTGCGGGTAGTGGAGAACCTGATCAAAGCTGACGTGGTCATGACCATGGACAGCGCCGACTTCACCAAGATGTTCGCAGGTTAGTGTGACTGACTGGATAAGCTGGGTGCATGTTCATTACTGAGATGAAAACGGATGAAAACAGAACTGAAACAGGAAGGGGAATACCTGCCACTCACCTGGGTCCTATTCACATTAGCAAACCATTTTTGCAACATTTGGTTCCTATTGAATATGACTGACTCTAGAGCGGGTCCAATGAGAAGCGTTTCTGTTTGCCTGATGAACTGACCCGCGTTTCCTTTTTCTATTAGTTATTTCTGATGTCTTTGCCACTATAGTTCTCTCTTTAGTGATACAC
>NW_025749830.1:0-22337 GCF_021184085.1 Oncorhynchus gorbuscha | reverse complement strand
TCTGTAGGGCTCCTTGTAGAAATCATTCATTCAGTCTCTCTCTGTAGGGCTCCTTGTAGAAATCATTCATTCAGTCTCTCTGTAGTCTTCATTCAGTCTCTCTCTGTAGGGCTCCTTGTAGAAATCATTCATTCAGTCTCTCTCTGTAGGGCTCCTTGTAGAAATCATTCATTCAGTCTCTCTCTGTAGGGCTCCTTGTAGAAATCATTCATTCAGTCTCTCTCTGTAGGGCTCCTTGTAGAAATCATTCATTCAGTCTCTCTCTGCTCCTTGTAGAAATCATTCATTCAGTCTCTCTCTGTAGAAATCATTCATTCAGTCTCTCTCTGCTCCTTGTAGAAATCATTCATTCAGTCTCTCTCTGTAGGGCTCCTTGTAGAAATCATTCATTCAGCTCTCTCTCTGTAGGGCTCCTTGTAGAAATCATTCATTCAGTCTCTCTCTGTAGGTAGCTCCTTGTAGAAATCATTCATTCAGTCTCTCTCTCTCTGTAGGGCTCCTTGTAGAAATCATTCATTCAGTCTCTCTCTGTAGGGCTCCTTGTAGAAATCATTCATTCAGTCTCTCTCTGTAGGGCTCCTTGTAGAAATCATTCATTCAGTCTCTCTCTGTAGGGCTCCTTGTAGAAATCATTCATTCAGTCTCTCTCTGTCTCTCTGTAGGGCTCTCAGGTAGAAATCATTCATTCAGTCTCTCTGTAGGGCTCCTTGTAGAAATCATTCATTCAGTCTCTCTCTGTAGGGCTCCTTGTAGAAATCATTCATTCAGTCTCTCTCTGTAGGGCTCCTTGTAGAAATCATTCATTCAGTCTCTCTCTGTAGGGCTCCTTGTAGAAATCATTCATTCAGTCTCTCTGTAGAAATCATGTAGAAATCATTCATTCAGTCTCTCTCTGTAGGGCTCCTTGTAGAAATCATTCATTCAGTCTCTCTGTAGAAATCATCCATTCAGTCTGTAGGGCTCCTGTAGAAATCATTCATTCAGTCTCTCTCTGTAGGGCTCCTTGTAGAAATCATTCATTCAGTCTCTCTCTGTAGTCTGTCATTCATTCAGTCTCTCTCTGCTCCTTGTAGAAATCATTCATTCAGTCTCTCTCTGTAGGGCTCCTTGTAGAAATCATTCATTCAGTCTCTCTCTGTAGGCTGTAGGGCCTTGTAGAAATCATTCATTCAGTCTCTCTCTGTAGGGCTCCTTGTAGAAATCATTCATTCAGTCTCTCTCTGTAGGGCTCCTTGTCTAGAAATCATTCATTCAGTCTCTCTCTGTAGTCTGTAGGGCTCCTTGTAGAAATCATTCATTCAGTCTCTCTCTGTAGGGCTCCTTGTAGAAATCATTCATTCAGTCTCTCTCTGTAGGGCTCCTTGTAGAAATCATTCATTCAGTCTCTCTCTGTAGGCTCTGTAAATCATTCATTCAGGGCTCCTTGTAGAAATCATTCATTCAGTCTCTCTCTGTAGGGCTCCTTGTAGAAATCATTCATTCAGTCTCTCTCTGTAGGCTCCTTGTAGAAATCATTCATTCAGTCTCTCTCTGTAGGCTCCTTGTAGAAATCATTCATTCAGTCTCTCTCTGTAGGGCTCCTTGTAGAAATCATTCATTCAGTCTGTAGAAGAAATCATTCATTCAGTCTCTCTCTGTAGGGCTCTTGTAGAAATCATTCATTCAGTCTTGTAGGGCTCCTTGTAATCATTCATTCAGTCTCTCTCTGTAGGGCTCCTTGTAGAAATCATTCATTCAGTCTCTCTCTGTAGGGCTCCTTGTAGAAATCATTCATTCAGTCTCTCTCTGTAGGGCTCCTTGTAGAAATCATTCATTCAGTCTCTCTGTAGGGCTCCTTGTAGAAATCATTCATTCAGTCTCTCTCTGTAGGGCTCCTTGTAGAAATCATTCATTCAGTCTCTCTCTGTAGGGCTCTTGTAGAAATCATTCATTCAGTCTCTCTGTAGGGCTCCTTGTAGAAATCATTCATTCAGTCTCTCTCTGTAGTCTGTAGGGCTCCTTGTAGAAATCATTCATTCAGTCTCTCTCTGTAGGGCTCTTGTAGAAATCATTCATTCAGTCTCTCTCTGTAGGGCTCCTTGTAGAAATCATTCATTCAGTCTCTCTCTGTAGGGCTCCTTGTAGAAATCATTCATTCAGTCTCTCTCTGTAGTCTGTCTCTCCTTTGGGCTCCTTGTAGAAATCATTCATTCAGTCTCTCTCTGTAGGGCTCCTTGTAGAAATCATTCATTCAGTCTCTCTCTGTAGTAGAAATCATTCATTCAGTCTCTCTCTGTAGGGCTCTTGTAGAAATCATTCATTCAGTCTCTCTCTGTAAAAATCATTCATTCAGTCTCTCTCTGTAGGGCTCCTTGTAGAAATCATTCATTCAGTCTCTCTCTGTAGTCTGTAGGGTCTCCTTGTAGAAATCATTCATTCAGTCTCTCTCTGTAGGGCTCCTTGTAGAAATCATTCATTCAGTCTCTCTCTGTAGGGCTCCTTGTAGAAATCATTCATTCAGTCTCTCTCTGTAGGGCTCCTTGTAGAAATCATTCATTCAGTCTCTCTCTGTAGGGCTCCTTGTAGAAATCATTCATTCAGTCTCTCTCTGTAGGGCTCCTTGTAGAAATCATTCATTCAGTCTCTTCTTCTGTAGTCTGTAGGGCTCCTTGTAGAAATCATTCATTCAGTCTCTCTCTGTAGGGCTCCTTGTAGAAATCATTCATTCTCTCTGTAGTCTCTCTCTGTAGGGCTCCTTGTAGAAATCATTCATTCAGTCTCTCTGTAGGGCTCCTTGTAGAAATCATTCATTCAGTCTCTCTCTGTAGGGCTCCTTGTAGAAATCATTCATTCAGTCTTGTAGAAATCTTCTCTGTAGGGCTCCTTGTAGAAATCATTCATTCAGTCTCTCTCTGTAGGGCTCCTTGTAGAAATCATTCATTCAGTCTCTCTCTGTAGGGCTCCTTGTAGAAATCATTCATTCAGTCTCTCTCTGTAGGGCTCCTTGTAGAAATCATTCATTCAGTCTCTCTCTGTAGGGCTCCTTGTAGAAATCATTCATTCAGTCTCTCTCTGGGGCTCCTTGTAGAAATCATTCATTCAGTCTCTCTCTGTAGGGCTCCTTGTAGAAATCATTCATTCAGTCTCTCTCTGTAGGGCTCTTGTAGAAATCATTCATTCAGTCTCTCTCTGTAGGGCTCCTTGTAGAAATCATTCATTCAGTCTCTCTCTGTAGTCTGTAGGCTCCTTGTAGAAATCATTCATTCAGTCTCTCTCTGTAGGGGGCTCCTTGTAGAAATCATTCATTCAGTCTCTCTCTGTAGGGCTCCTTGTAGAAATCATTCATTCAGTCTCTCTCTGTAGGGCTCCTTGTAGAAATCATTCATTCAGTCTCTCTCTGTAGTCTGTAGGGCTCCTTGTAGAAATCATTCATTCAGTCTCTCTCTGTAGGGCTCCTTGTAGAAATCATTCATTCAGTCTCTCTCTGTAGGGCTCCTTGTAGAAATCATTCATTCAGTCTCTCTCTGTAGTCTGTAGGGCTCCTTGTAGAAATCATTCATTCAGTCTCTCTCTGTAGAAATCATTCATTCAGGCTCCTTGTTCAGTCTCTCTCTGTAGTCTGTAAAAATCATTCATTCAGTCTCTCTCTGTAGGGCTCCTTGTAGAAATCATTCATTCAGTCTCTCTCTGGCTAGAAATCATTCATTCAGTCTCTCTCTGTAGGGCTCCTTGTAGAAATCCTTGTAGAAATCATTCATTCAGTCTCTCTCTGTAGGGCTCCTTGTAAAATCATTCATTCAGTCTCTCTCTGTAGTCTGTAGGGCTCCTTGTAGAAATCATTCATTCAGTCTCTCTCTGTAGGGCTCCTTGTAGAAATCATTCATTCAGTCTCTCTCTGTAGGGGGCTCTTGTAGAAATCATTCATTCAGTCTCCTTGTAGGGCTCTGTAAAATCATTCATTCAGTCTCTCTCTGTAGGGCTCCTTGTAGAAATCATTCATTCAGTCTCTCTCTGTAGGGCTCCTTGTAGAAATCATTCATTCAGTCTCTCTCTGTAGTCTGTAGGGCTCCTTGTAGAAATCATTCATTCAGTCTCTCTCTGTAGGGCTCCTTGTAGAAATCATTCATTCAGTCTCTCTCTGTAGGGCTCCTTGTAGAAATCATTCATTCAGTCTCTCTCTGTAGGGCTCCTTGTAGAAATCATTCATTCAGTCTCTCTCTGTAGTCTGTAGGGCTCCTTGTAGAAATCATTCATTCAGTCTCTCTCTGTAGGGCTCCTTGTAGAAATCATTCATTCAGTCTCTCTCTGTAGGGCTCCTTGTAGAAATCATTCATTCAGTCTCTCTCTGTAGTCTGTAGGGCTCCTTGTAGAAATCATTCAGTCTCTCTCTCTGTAGGGCTCTTGTAGAAATCATTCATTCTGTAGGGCTCCTTGTAGAAATCATTCATTCAGTCTCTCTCTGTAGGGCTCCTTGTAGAAATCATTCATTCAGTCTCTCTCTGTAGGGCTCCAGTTGTAGAAATCATTCATTCAGTCTCTCTCTGTAGTCTGTAGGGCTCCTTGTAGAAATCATTCATTCAGTCTCTCTCTGTAGGCTCATTGTAGAAATCATTCATTCAGTCTCTCTGTAGGCTCCTTGTAGAAATCATTCATTCAGTCTCTCTGTAGGGCTCCTTGTAGAAATCATTCATTCAGTCTCTCTGTAGGGCTCCTTGTAGAAATCATTCATTCAGTCTCTCTCTGTAGTCTGTAGGGTCTCTCTCTGTAGGGCTCCTTGTAAATCATTCATTCAGTCTCTCTCTGTAGGGCTCCTTGTAGAAATCATTCATTCAGTCTCTCTCTGTAGGGCTCCTTGTAGAAATCATTCATTCAGTCTCTCTCTGTAGTCTGTAGGGCTCCTTGTAGAAATCATTCATTCAGTCTCTCTCTGTAGGGCTCCTTGTAGAAATCATTCATTCAGTCTCTCTCTGTAGGGCTCCTTGTAGTCTCTCTCTGTAGGGCTCCTTGTAATCATTCATTCAGTCTCAGTCTCTGTAGGCTCCTTGTAGAAATCATTCATTCAGTCTCTCTCTGTAGGGCTCCTTGTAGAAATCATTCATTCAGTCTCTCTCTTGTAGTCTGTAGGGCTCCTTGTAGAAATCATTCATTCAGTCTCTCTCTGTAGGGCTCCTTGTAGAAATCATTCATTCAGTCTCTCTGTAGGGCTCCTTGTAGAAATCATTCATTCAGTCTCTCTCTCCTTGTAGAAATCTCTCTCTCTGTAGGGCTTTGTAGAAATCATTCATTCAGTCTCTCTCTGTAGGGCTCCTTGTAGAAATCATTCATTCAGTCTCTCTCTGTAGGGCTCCTTGTAGAAATCATTCATTCAGTCTCTCTCTGTAGGGCTCCTTGTAGAAATCATTCATTCAGTCTCTCTCTGTAGGGCTCCTTGTAGAAATCATTCATTCAGTCTCTCTCTGTAGGGCTCCTTGTAGAAATCATTCATTCAGTCTCTCTCTGTAGGGGGCTCCTTGTAGAAATCATTCATTCAGTCTCTCTCTGTAGGGCTCCTTGTAGAAATCATTCATTCAGTCTCTCTCTGTAGGGCTCCTTGTAGAAATCATTCATTCAGTCTCTCTCTGTAGTCTGTAGGGCTCCTTGTAGAAATCATTCATTCAGTCTCTCTCTGTAGGGCTCTCTGTAGAAATCATTCATTCAGTCTCTCTCTGTAGGGCTCCTTGTAGAAATCTCTCTCTGTAGGGCTCCTTGTAGAAATCATTCATTCAGTCTCTCTCTGTAGGGCTCCTTGTAGAAATCATTCATTCAGTCTCTCTCTGTAGTCTGTAGGGCTCCTTGTAGAAATCATTCATTCAGTCTCTCTCTGTAGTCTGTAGGGCTCCTTGTAGAAATCATTCATTCAGTCTCTCTCTGTAGTCTGTAAATCATTCATTCAGTCTCTCTCTGTAGGGCTCCTTGTAGAAATCATTCATTCAGTCTCTCTCTGTAGGGCTCCTTGTAGAAATCATTCATTCAGTCTAGAAATCATTCATTCAGTCTCTCTCTGTAGTCTGTAGGGCTCCTTGTAGAAATCATTCATTCAGTCTCTCTCTGTAGGGCTCCTTGTAGAAATCATTCATTCAGTCTCTCTGTAGGGCTCCTTGTAGAAATCATTCATTCAGTCTCTCTCTGTAGGGCTCAGAAATCATTCATTCAGTCTCTCTCTGTAGGGCTCCTTGTAGAAATCATTCATTCAGTCTCTCTCTGTAGTCTCTCTCTGTAGGGCTCCTTGTAGAAATCATTCATTCAGTCTCTCTCTGTAGTCTCTGTAGGGCTCTGTAGGGCTCCTTGTAGAAATATTCATTCAGAAAAATCATTCATTCAGTAGAAATCATTCATTCAGTCTCTCTCTGTAGTCTGTAGGGCTCCTTGTAGAAATCATTCATTCAGTCTCTCTCTGTAGGGCTCCTTGTAGAAATCATTCATTCAGTCTCTCTCTGTAGGGCTCCTTGTAGAAATCATTCATTCAGTCTCTCTCTGTAGGGCTCCTTGTAGAAATCATTCATTCAGTCTCTCTCTGTAGTCTCTCTCTCTGTAGGGCTCCTTTTGTAGAAATCATTCATTCAGTCTTCTCTCTCTGTAGGGCTCCTTGTACAAATCATTCATTCAGTCTCTCTCTGTAGGGCTCCTTGTAGAAATCATTCATTCATTCATTCAGTCTCTCTCTGTAGTCTGTAGGGCTCCTTGTAGAAATCATTCATTCAGTCTCTCTCTGTAGGGCTCCATTCAGTCTCTCTGAAAAATCATTCATTCAGTCTCTCTCTGTAGGGCTCCTTGTAGAAATCATTCATTCAGTCTCTCTCTGTAGGGCTCCTTGTAGAAATCATTCATTCAGTCTCTCTCTGTAGGGCTCCTTGTAGAAATCATTCATTCAGTCTCTCTCTGTAGTCTGTAGGGCTCCTTGTAGAAATCATTCATTCAGTCTCTCTCTGTAGGGCTCCTTGTAGAAATCATTCATTCAGTCTCTCTCTGTAGTCTGTAGGGCTCCTTGTAGAAATCATTCATTCAGTCTCTCTCTGTAGTCTGTAGGGCTCCTTGTAGAAATCATTCATTCAGTCTCTCTCTGTAGGGCTCCTTGTAGAAATCATTCATTCAGTCTCTCTCTGTAGTCTGTAGGGCTCCTTGTAGAAATCATTCATTCAGTCTCTCTCTGTAGGGCTCCTTGTAGAAATCATTCATTCAGTCTCTCTCTGTAGGGCTCCTTGTAGAAATCATTCATTCAGTCTCTCTCTGTAGGGCTCCTTGTAGAAATCATTCATTCAGTCTCTCTCTGTAGGGCTTCCTTCAGTCTCTCTCTGTAGAAATCATTCATTCAGTCTCTCTCTGTAGGGCTCCTTGTAGAAATCATTCATTCAGTCTCTCTCTGTAGGGCTCCTTGTAGAAATCATTCATTCAGTCTCTCTCTGTAGGGCTCCTTGTAGAAATCATTCATTCAGTCTCTCTGTAGGGCTCCTTGTAGAAATCATTCATTCAGTCTCTCTCTGTAGGGCTCCTTGTAGAAATCATTCATTCAGTCTCTCTCTGTAGGGGGCTCCTTGTAGAAATCATTCATTCAGTCTCTCTGGTAGTCTGTAGGGCTCCTTGTAGAAATCATTCATTCAGTCTCTCTGTAGGGCTCCTTGTAGAAATCATTCATTCAGTCTCTCTCTGTAGGGCTCCTTGTAGAAATCATTCATTCAGTCTCTCTCTGTAGGGCTCCTTGTAGAAATCATTCATTCAGTCTCTCTCTCTGTAGGGCTCCTTGTAGAAATCATTCATTCAGTCTCTCTCTGTAGGGCTCCTTGTAGAAATCATTCATTCAGTCTCTCTCTGTAGTCTGTAGGGCTCCTTGTAGAAATCATTCATTCAGTCTCTCTCTGTAGGGCTCCTTGTAGAAATCATTCATTCAGTCTCTCTCTGTAGGGCTCCTTGTAGAAATCATTCATTCAGTCTCTCTCTGTAGTCTGGGCTCCTTGTAGAAATCATTCATTCAGTCTCTCTGTAGGCTCCTTGTAGAAATCATTCATTCAGTCTCTCTCTGTAGGGCTCCTTGTAGAAATCATTCATTCAGTCTCAGTCTCTCTCTGTAGGGCTCTGTAGGGGCTCCTTGTAGAAATCATTCATTCAGTCTCTCTCTGTAGGGCTCCTTGTAGAAATCATTCATTCAGTCTCTCTCTGTAGGGGGCTCCTTGTAGAAATCATTCATTCAGTCTCTCTCTGTAGGGCTCCTTGTAGAAATCATTCATTCAGTCTCTCTCTGTAGTCTGTAGGGCTCCTTGTAGAAATCATTCATTCAGTCTCTCTCTGTAGGGCTCCTTGTAGAAATCATTCATTCAGTCTCTCTCTGTAGGGCTCCTTGTAGAAATCATTCATTCAGTCTCTCTCTGTAGGGCTCCTTGTAGAAATCATTCATTCAGTCTCTCTCTGTAGGGCTCCTTGTAGAAATCATTCATTCAGTCTCTCTCTGTAGTCTGTAGGGCTCCTTGTAGAAATCATTCATTCAGTCTCTCTCTGTAGGGCTCCTTGTAGAAATCATTCATTCAGTCTCTCTCTGTAGGGCTCCTTGTAGAAATCATTCATTCAGTCTCTCTCTGTAGGGCTCCTTGTAGAAATCATTCATTCAGTCTCTCTCTGTAGGGCTCCTTGTAGAAATCATTCATTCAGTCTCTCTCTGTAGGGCTCCTTGTAGAAATCATTCATTCAGTCTCTCTCTCCTTGTAGTCTGTCTCTCTCTGTAGGCTCCTTGTAGAAATCATTCATTCAGTCTCTCTGTAGGGCTCCTTGTAGAAATCATTCATTCAGTCTCTCTGTAGGGCTCCTTGTAGAAATCATTCATTCAGTCTCTCTCTGTAGTCTGTAGGGCTCCTTGTAGAAATCATTCATTCAGTCTCTCTCTGTAGGGCTCCTTGTAGAAATCATTCATTCAGTCTCTCTCTGTAGGGCTCCTTGTAGAAATCATTCATTCAGTCTCTCTCTGTAGGGCTCCTTGTAGAAATCATTCATTCAGTCTCTCTCTGTAGGGCTCCTTGTAGAAATCATTCATTCAGTCTCTCTCTGTAGGGCTCCTTGTAGAAATCATTCATTCAGTCTTGTAGAAATCATCATTCTCTCTCTCTGTAGGGCTCCTTGTAGAAATCATTCATTCAGTCTCTCTCTGTAGGGCTCCTTGTAGAAATCATTCATTCAGTCTCTCTCTGTAGTCTGTAGGGCTCCTTGTAGAAATCATTCATTCAGTCTCTCTCTGTAGGGCTCCTTGTAGAAATCATTCATTCAGTCTCTCTCTGTAGGGCTCCTTGTAGAAATCATTCATTCAGTCTCTCTCTGTAGGGCTCCTTGTAGAAATCATTCATTCAGTCTCTCTCTGTCTCTCTCTGTAGGGCTCCTTGTAGAAATCATTCATTCAGTCTCTCTCTGTAGGCTGTAGGGCTCCTTGTAGAAATCATTCATTCAGTCTCTCTCTGTAGGGCTCCTTGTAGAAATCATTCATTCAGTCTCTCTCTGTAGGGCTCCTTGTAGAAATCATTCATTCAGTCTCTCTCTGTAGGGCTCCTTGTAGAAATCATTCATTCAGTCTCTCTCTGTAGGGCTCCTTGTAGAAATCATTCATTCAGTCTCTCTCTGTAGGCTCCTTGTAGAAATCATTCATTCAGTCTCTCTCTGTAGGGCTCCTTGTAGAAATCATTCATTCAGTCTCTCTCTGTAGGGCTCCTTGTAGAAATCATTCATTCAGTCTCTCTCTGTAGGGCTCCTTGTAGAAATCATTCATTCAGTCTCTCTCTGTAGTCTGTAGGGCTCCTTGTAGAAATCATTCATTCAGTCTCTCTCCTTGTAGGTCTCTCTCTGCTCCTTGTAGAAATCATTCATTCAGTCTCTCTCTGTAGGGCTCCTTGTAGAAATCATTCATTCAGTCTCTCTCTTGTAGTCTTCAGTAGGGCTCCTTGTAGAAATCATTCATTCAGTCTCTCTCTGTAGGGCTCCTTGTAGAAATCATTCATTCAGTCTCTCTCTGTAGGGCTCCTTGTAGAAATCATTCATTCAGTCTCTCTCTGTAGGGCTCCTTGTAGAAATCATTCATTCAGTCTCTCTCTGTAGGGCTCCTTGTAGAAATCATTCATTCAGTCTCTCTCTGTAGGGCTCCTTGTAGAAATCATTCATTCAGTCTCTCTCTGTAGGGCTCCTTGTAGAAATCATTCATTCAGTCTCTCTCTGTAGGGCTCCTTGTAGAAATCATTCATTCAGTCTCTCTCTGTAGGGGCTCCTTGTAGAAATCATTCATTCAGTCTCTCTCTGTAGGGCTCCTTGTAGAAATCATTCATTCAGTCTCTCTCTGTAGGGGGCTCCTTGTAGAAATCATTCATTCAGTCTCTCTCTGTAGGGCTCTTGTAGAAATCATTCATTCAGTCTCTCTTTGTAGAAATCATTCATTCAGTCTCTCTCTGTAGGGCTCCTTGTAGAAATCATTCATTCAGTCTCTCTCTGTAGGGCTCCTTGTAGAAATCATTCATTCAGTCTCTCTCTGTAGTCTGGGGCTCCTTGTAGAAATCATTCATTCAGTCTCTCTCTGTAGGGCTCCTTGTAGAAATCATTCATTCAGTCTCTCTCTGTAGGGGGCTCCTTGTAGAAATCATTCATTCAGTCTCTCTCTGTAGGGCTCCTTGTAGGGCTCCTTGTAGAAATCATTCATTCAGTCTCTCTCTGTAGTCCTTGTAGAAATCATTCATTCAGTCTCTCTCTGTAGGGCTCCTTGTAGAAATCATTCATTCAGTCTCTCTCTGTAGGGCTCCTTGTAGAAATCATTCATTCAGTCTCTCTCTGTAGGGCTCCTTGTAGAAATCATTCATTCAGTCTCTCTCTGTAGGGCTCCTTGTAGAAATCATTCATTCAGTCTCTCTCTGTAGGGCTCCTTGTAGAAATCATTCATTCAGTCTCTCTCTGTAGGGCTCCTTGTAGAAATCATTCATTCAGTCTCTCTCTGTAGTCTGTAGGGCTCCTTGTAGAAATCATTCATTCAGTCTCTCTCTCTGTAGGGCTCCTTGTAGAAATCATTCATTCAGTCTCTCTCTGTAGGGCTCCTTGTAGAAATCATTCATTCAGTCTCTCTCTGTAGGGCTCCTTGTAGAAATCATTCATTCAGTCTCTCTCTGTAGGGCTCCTTGTAGAAATCATTCATTCAGTCTCTCTCTGTAGGGCTCCTTGTAGAAATCATTCATTCAGTCTCTCTCTGTAGTCTGTAGGGCTCCTTGTAGAAATCATTCATTCAGTCTCTCTCTGTAGGGCTCCTTGTAGAAATCATTCATTCAGTCTCTCTCTGTAGGGCTCCTTGTAGAAATCATTCATTCAGTCTCTCTCTGTAGGGCTCCTTGTAGAAATCATTCATTCAGTCTCTCTGTAGGCTCCTTGTAGAAATCATTCATTCAGTCTCTCTCTGTAGTCTGGGGCTCCTTGTAGAAATCATTCATTCAGTCTCTCTCTGTAGGGCTCCTTGTAGAAATCATTCATTCAGTCTCTCTCTGTAGGGCTCCTTGTAGAAATCATTCATTCAGTCTCTCTCTGTAGGGGGCTCCTTGTAGAAATCATTCATTCAGTCTCTCTCTGTAGTCTGGGCTCCTTGTAGAAATCATTCATTCAGTCTCTCTCTGTAGGGCTCCTTGTAGAAATCATTCATTCAGTCTCTCTCTGTAGGGCTCCTTGTAGAAATCATTCATTCAGTCTCTCTCTGTAGGGCTCCTTGTAGAAATCATTCATTCAGTCTCTCTCTGTAGGGCTCCTTGTAGAAATCATTCATTCAGTCTCTCTCTGTAGTCTGTAGGGCTCCTTGTAGAAATCATTCATTCAGTCTCTCTCTGTAGGGCTCCTTGTAGAAATCATTCATTCAGTCTCTCTCTGTAGGGCTCCTTGTAGAAATCATTCATTCAGTCTCTCTCTGTAGGGCTCCTTGTAGAAATCATTCATTCAGTCTCTCTCTGTAGGGCTCCTTGTAGAAATCATTCATTCAGTCTCTCTCTGTAGTCCTTGTAGGGCTCCTTGTAGAAATCATTCATTCAGTCTCTCTCTGTAGGGCTCCTTGTAGAAATCATTCATTCAGTCTCTCTCTGTAGGGCTCCTTGTAGAAATCATTCATTCAGTCTCTCTCTCTGTAGGGCTCCTTGTAGAAATCATTCATTCAGTCTCTCTCTGTAGGGCTCCTTGTAGAAATCATTCATTCAGTCTCTCTCTGTAGGGCTCCTTGTAGAAATCATTCATTCAGTCTCTCTCTGTAGGGCTCCTTGTAGAAATCATTCATTCAGTCTCTCTCTGTAGGGCTCCTTGTAGAAATCATTCATTCAGTCTCTCTCTGTAGGGCTCCTTGTAGAAATCATTCATTCAGTCTCTCTCTGTAGGGCTCCTTGTAGAAATCATTCATTCAGTCTCTCTCTGTAGGGCTCCTTGTAGAAATCATTCATTCAGTCTCTCTCTGTAGGGCTCCTTGTAGAAATCATTCATTCAGTCTCTCTCTGTAGGGCTCCTTGTAGAAATCATTCATTCAGTCTCTCTCTGTAGGCTGTAGGGCTCCTTGTAGAAATCATTCATTCAGTCTCTCTCTGTAGGGCTCCTTGTAGAAATCATTCATTCAGTCTCTCTCTGTAGGGCTCCTTGTAGAAATCATTCATTCAGTCTCTCTCTGTAGGGCTCCTTGTAGAAATCATTCATTCAGTCTCTCTCTGTAGGGCTCCTTGTAGAAATCATTCATTCAGTCTCTCTCTGTAGTCTGTAGGGCTCCTTGTAGAAATCATTCATTCAGTCTCTCTCTGTAGGGCTCCTTGTAGAAATCATTCATTCAGTCTCTCTCTGTAGTCTGTAGGGCTCCTTGTAGAAATCATTCATTCAGTCTCTCTCTGTAGGGCTCCTTGTAGAAATCATTCATTCAGTCTCTCTCTGTAGTCTGTAGGGCTCCTTGTAGAAATCATTCATTCAGTCTCTCTCTGTAGGGCTCCTTGTAGAAATCATTCATTCAGTCTCTCTCTGTAGGGCTCCTTGTAGAAATCATTCATTCAGTCTCTCTCTGTAGTCTGTAGGGCTCCTTGTAGAAATCATTCATTCAGTCTCTCTCTGTAGGGCTCCTTGTAGAAATCATTCATTCAGTCTCTCTCTGTAGGCTCCTTGTAGAAATCATTCATTCAGTCTCTCTCTGTAGGGCTCCTTGTAGAAATCATTCATTCAGTCTCTCTCTGTAGGGCTCCTTGTAGAAATCATTCATTCAGTCTCTCTCTGTAGGGCTCCTTGTAGAAATCATTCATTCAGTCTCTCTCTGTAGTCTGGGGCTCCTTGTAGAAATCATTCATTCAGTCTCTCTCTGTAGGGCTCCTTGTAGAAATCATTCATTCAGTCTCTCTCTGTAGGGCTCCTTGTAGAAATCATTCATTCAGTCTCTCTGTGTAGGGCTCCTTGTAGAAATCATTCATTCAGTCTCTCTCTGTAGGGCTCCTTGTAGAAATCATTCATTCAGTCTCTCTCTGTAGTCTGTAGGGCTCCTTGTAGAAATCATTCATTCAGTCTCTCTCTGTAGTCTGTAGGGCTCCTTGTAGAAATCATTCATTCAGTCTCTCTCTGTAGGGCTCCTTGTAGAAATCATTCATTCAGTCTCTCTCTGTAGGGCTCCTTGTAGAAATCATTCATTCAGTCTCTCTCTGTAGGGCTCCTTGTAGAAATCATTCATTCAGTCTCTCTCTGTAGGGCTCCTTGTAGAAATCATTCATTCAGTCTCTCTCTGTAGGGCTCCTTGTAGAAATCATTCATTCAGTCTCTCTCTGTAGGGCTCCTTGTAGAAATCATTCATTCAGTCTCTCTCTGTAGGGCTCCTTGTAGAAATCATTCATTCAGTCTCTCTCTGTAGGGCTCCTTGTAGAAATCATTCATTCAGTCTCTCTCTGTAGGGCTCCTTGTAGAAATCATTCATTCAGTCTCTCTCTGTAGGTCTCTCTCTGCTCCTTGTAGAAATCATTCATTCAGTCTCTCTCTGTAGGGCTCCTTGTAGAAATCATTCATTCAGTCTCTCTCTGTAGGGCTCCTTGTAGAAATCATTCATTCAGTCTCTCTCTGTAGGGCTCCTTGTAGAAATCATTCATTCAGTCTCTCTCTGTAGGGCTCCTTGTAGAAATCATTCATTCAGTCTCTCTGTAGTCTGTAGGGCTCCTTGTAGAAATCATTCATTCAGTCTCTCTCTGTAGGTAGGGCTCCTTGTAGAAATCATTCATTCAGTCTCTCTCTGTAGGGCTCCTTGTAGAAATCATTCATTCAGTCTCTCTCTGTAGGGCTCCTTGTAGAAATCATTCATTCAGTCTCTCTCTTGTCATTCATTCAGTCTGTAGGGCTCCTTGTAGAAATCATTCATTCAGTCTCTCTCTGTAGGTAGCTCCTTGTAGAAATCATTCATTCAGTCTCTCTCTGTAGGGCTCCTTGTAGAAATCATTCATTCAGTCTCTCTCTGTAGGGCTCCTTGTAGAAATCATTCATTCAGTCTCTCTCTGTAGGGCTCCTTGTAGAAATCATTCATTCAGTCTCTCTCTGTAGGGCTCCTTGTAGAAATCATTCATTCAGTCTCTCTCTGTAGGGCTCCTTGTAGAAATCATTCATTCAGTCTCTCTCTGTAGGGCTCCTTGTAGAAATCATTCATTCAGTCTCTCTCTGTAGGGCTCCTTGTAGAAATCATTCATTCAGTCTCTCTCTGTAGGGCTCTTGTAGAAATCATTCATTCAGTCTCTCTGTAGGGCTCCTTGTAGAAATCATTCATTCAGTCTCTCTCTGTAGGGCTCCTTGTAGAAATCATTCATTCAGTCTCTCTCTGTAGGGCTCCTTGTAGAAATCATTCATTCAGTCTCTCTCTGTAGGGCTCCTTGTAGAAATCATTCATTCAGTCTCTCTCTGTAGGGCTCCTTGTAGAAATCATTCATTCAGTCTCTCTCTGTAGGGCTCCTTGTAGAAATCATTCATTCAGTCTCTCTCTGTAGGGCTCCTTGTAGAAATCATTCATTCAGTCTCTCTCTGTAGGGCTCCTTGTAGAAATCATTCATTCAGTCTCTCTCTGTAGTCTGTAGGGCTCCTTGTAGAAATCATTCATTCAGTCTCTCTCTGTAGGGCTCCTTGTAGAAATCATTCATTCAGTCTCTCTCTGTAGGGCTCCTTGTAGAAATCATTCATTCAGTCTCTCTCTGTAGGGCTCCTTGTAGAAATCATTCATTCAGTCTCTCTCTGTAGTCTGTAGGGTCTCTCTCTGTAGGGCTCCTTGTAAAATCATTCATTCAGTCTCTCTCTGTAGGGCTCCTTGTAGAAATCATTCATTCAGTCTCTCTCTGTAGGGCTGTAGGGCTCCTTGTAGAAATCATTCATTCAGTCTCTCTCTGTAGGGCTCCTTGTAGAAATCATTCATTCAGTCTCTCTCTGTAGGGGGCTCCTTGTAGAAATCATTCATTCAGTCTCTCTCTGTAGGGCTCCTTGTAGAAATCATTCATTCAGTCTCTCTCTGTAGGGCTCCTTGTAGAAATCATTCATTCAGTCTCTCTCTGTAGGGCTCCTTGTAGAAATCATTCATTCAGTCTCTCTCTGTAGGGGGCTCCTTGTAGAAATCATTCATTCAGTCTCTCTCTGTAGTCTGGGCTCCTTGTAGAAATCATTCATTCAGTCTCTCTCTGTAGGGCTCCTTGTAGAAATCATTCATTCAGTCTCTCTCTGTAGGGCTCCTTGTAGAAATCATTCATTCAGTCTCTCTCTTGTAGAAATCATTCATTCAGTCTCTCTCTGTAGGGCTCCTTGTAGAAATCATTCATTCAGTCTCTCTCTGTAGGGCTCCTTGTAGAAATCATTCATTCAGTCTCTCTCTGTAGGGCTCCTTGTAGAAATCATTCATTCAGTCTCTCTCTGTAGGGCTCCTTGTAGAAATCATTCATTCAGTCTCTCTCTGTAGTCTGTAGGGCTCCTTGTAGAAATCATTCATTCAGTCTCTCTCTGTAGGGCTCCTTGTAGAAATCATTCATTCAGTCTCTCTCTGTAGGGCTCCTTGTAGAAATCATTCATTCAGTCTCCTCTGTAGAAAATCATTCATTCAGTCTCTCTGTAGGGCTCCTTGTAGTCTGTCTCTCTCTAGGGCTCCTTGTAGAAATCATTCATTCAGTCTCTCTCTGTAGTCTGTAGGGCTCCTTGTAGAAATCATTCATTCAGTCTCTCTCTGTAGGGCTCCTTGTAGAAATCATTCATTCAGTCTCTCTCTGTAGTCTGGGGCTCCTTGTAGAAATCATTCATTCAGTCTCTCTCTGTAGGGCTCCTTGTAGAAATCATTCATTCAGTCTCTCTCTGTAGGGCTCCTTGTAGAAATCATTCATTCAGTCTCTCTCTGTAGGGCTCCTTGTAGAAATCATTCATTCAGTCTCTCTCTGTAGGGCTCCTTGTAGAAATCATTCATTCAGTCTCTCTCTGTAGGTAGCTCCTTGTAGAAATCATTCATTCAGTCTCTCTCTGTAGGGCTCCTTGTAGAAATCATTCATTCAGTCTCTCTCTGTAGGGCTCCTTGTAGAAATCATTCATTCAGTCTCTCTCTGTAGGGCTCCTTGTAGAAATCATTCATTCAGTCTCTCTCTGTAGGGCTCCTTGTAGAAATCATTCATTCAGTCTCTCTCTGTAGGGCTCCTTGTAGAAATCATTCATTCAGTCTCTCTCTGTAGGGCTCCTTGTAGAAATCATTCATTCAGTCTCTCTCTGTAGGGCTCCTTGTAGAAATCATTCATTCAGTCTCTCTCTGTAGGGCTCCTTGTAGAAATCATTCATTCAGTCTCTCTCTGTAGTCTGGCTCCTTGTAGAAATCATTCATTCAGTCTCTCTCTGTAGGGCTCCTTGTAGAAATCATTCATTCAGTCTCTCTCTGTAGTCTGTAGGGCTCCTTGTAGAAATCATTCATTCAGTCTCTCTCTGTAGTCTGTCATTCATTCAGGGGGCTCCTTGTAGAAATCATTCATTCAGTCTCTCTCTGTAGGGCTCCTTGTAGAAATCATTCATTCAGTCTCTCTCTGTAGGGCTGTAGGGCTCTTGTAGAAATCATTCATTCAGTCTCTCTCTGTAGGGCTCCTTGTAGAAATCATTCATTCAGTCTCTCTCTTGTAGAAATCATTCATTCAGTCTCTCTCTGTAGGGGCTCCTTGTAGAAATCATTCATTCAGTCTCTCTCTGTAGTCTGTAGGGCTCCTTGTAGAAATCATTCATTCAGTCTCTCTCTGTAGGGCTCCTTGTAGAAATCATTCATTCAGTCTCTCTCTGTAGGGCTCCTTGTAGAAATCATTCATTCAGTCTCTCTCTGTAGGCTCCTTGTAGAAATCATTCATTCAGTCTCTCTCTGTAGGGCTCCTTGTAGAAATCATTCATTCAGTCTCTCTCTGTAGTCTGTAGGGCTCCTTGTAGAAATCATTCATTCAGTCTCTCTCTGTAGGGCTCCTTGTAGAAATCATTCATTCAGTCTCTCTCTGTAGGGCTCCTTGTAGAAATCATTCATTCAGTCTCTCTCTGTAGGGCTCCTTGTAGAAATCATTCATTCAGTCTCTCTCTGTAGGGCTCCTTGTAGAAATCATTCATTCAGTCTCTCTCTGTAGGGCTCCTTGTAGAAATCATTCATTCAGTCTCTCTCTGTAGGGCTCCTTGTAGAAATCATTCATTCAGTCTCTCTCTGTAGGGGCTCCTTGTAGAAATCATTCATTCAGTCTCTCTCTGTAGGGCTCCTTGTAGAAATCATTCATTCAGTCTCTCTCTGTAGGGCTCCTTGTAGAAATCATTCATTCAGTCTCTCTCTGTAGGGCTCCTTGTAGAAATCATTCATTCAGTCTCTCTCTGTAGGGCTCCTTGTAGAAATCATTCATTCAGTCTCTCTCTGTAGGGCTCCTTGTAGAAATCATTCATTCAGTCTTCATTCAGTCTTCAGTCTCTGTAGTCTGTAGGGCTCCTTGTAGAAATCATTCATTCAGTCTCTCTCTGTAGGGCTCCTTGTAGAAATCATTCATTCAGTCTCTCTCTGTAGGGGGCTCCTTGTAGAAATCATTCATTCAGTCTCTCTCTGTAGGGCTCCTTGTAGAAATCATTCATTCAGTCTCTCTCTGTAGTCTGTAGGGCTCCTTGTAGAAATCATTCATTCAGTCTCTCTCTGGGCTCCTTGTAGAAATCATTCATTCAGTCTCTCTCTGTAGGGGGCTCCTTGTAGAAATCATTCATTCAGTCTCTCTCTGTAGGGCTCCTTGTAGAAATCATTCATTCAGTCTCTCTCTGTAGGGCTCCTTGTAGAAATCATTCATTCAGTCTCTCTCTGTAGGGCTCCTTGTAGAAATCATTCATTCAGTCTCTCTCTGTAGGGCTCCTTGTAGAAATCATTCATTCAGTCTCTCTCTGTAGGGCTCCTTGTAGAAATCATTCATTCAGTCTCTCTCTGTAGTCTGTAGGGCTCCTTGTAGAAATCATTCATTCAGTCTCTCTCTGTAGTCTTGTAGAAATCATTCATTCAGTCTCTCTCTGTAGGGCTCCTTGTAGAAATCATTCATTCAGTCTCTCTCTGTAGGGCTCCTTGTAGAAATCATTCATTCAGTCTCTCTCTGTAGTCTGTAGGGCTCCTTGTAGAAATCATTCATTCAGTCTCTCTCTGTAGGCTCCTTGTAGAAATCATTCATTCAGTCTCTCTCTGTAGTCTGTAGGGCTCCTTGTAGAAATCATTCATTCAGTCTCTCTCTGTAGGGCTCCTTGTAGAAATCATTCATTCAGTCTCTCTCTGTAGTCTGTAGGGCTCCTTGTAGAAATCATTCATTCAGTCTCTCTCTGTAGTCTGTAGGGCTCCTTGTAGAAATCATTCATTCAGTCTCTCTCTGTAGGGCTCCTTGTAGAAATCATTCATTCAGTCTCTCTCTGTAGGGCTCCTTGTAGAAATCATTCATTCAGTCTCTCTCTGTAGGGCTCCTTGTAGAAATCATTCATTCAGTCTCTCTCTGTAGTCTGTAGGGCTCCTTGTAGAAATCATTCATTCAGTCTCTCTCTGTAGGGCTCCTTGTAGAAATCATTCATTCAGTCTCTCTCTGTAGGGCTCCTTGTAGAAATCATTCATTCAGTCTCTCTCTGTAGGGCTCCTTGTAGAAATCATTCATTCAGTCTCTCTCTGTAGGGCTCCTTGTAGAAATCATTCATTCAGTCTCTCTCTGTAGGGCTCCTTGTAGAAATCATTCATTCAGTCTCTCTCTGTAGGGCTCCTTGTAGAAATCATTCATTCAGTCTCTCTCTGTAGGGCTCCTTGTAGAAATCATTCATTCAGTCTCTCTCTGTAGGGCTCCTTGTAGAAATCATTCATTCAGTCTCTCTCTGTAGGGCTCCTTGTAGAAATCATTCATTCAGTCTCTCTCTGTAGTCTGTAGGGCTCCTTGTAGAAATCATTCATTCAGTCTCTCTCTGTAGTCTGTAGGGCTCCTTGTAGAAATCATTCATTCAGTCTCTCTGTAGGGCTCCTTGTAGAAATCATTCATTCAGTCTCTCTCTGTAGTCTTGTAGGGCTCCTTGTAGAAATCATTCATTCAGTCTCTCTCTGTAGGGCTCCTTGTAGAAATCATTCATTCAGTCTCTCTCTGTAGTCTGTAGGGCTCCTTGTAGAAATCATTCATTCAGTCTCTCTCTGTAGGGCTCCTTGTAGAAATCATTCATTCAGTCTCTCTCTGTAGGGCTCCTTGTAGAAATCATTCATTCAGTCTCTCTCTGTAGTCTGTAGGGCTCCTTGTAGAAATCATTCATTCAGTCTCTCTCTGTAGTCTGTAGGGCTCCTTGTAGAAATCATTCATTCAGTCTCTCTCTGTAGGTAGGGCTCCTTGTAGAAATCATTCATTCAGTCTCTCTCTGTAGGGCTCCTTGTAGAAATCATTCATTCAGTCTCTCTCTGTAGGGCTCCTTGTAGAAATCATTCATTCAGTCTCTCTCTGTAGGGCTCCTTGTAGAAATCATTCATTCAGTCTCTCTCTGTAGGGCTCCTTGTAGAAATCATTCATTCAGTCTCTCTGTAGGGCTCCTTGTAGAAATCATTCATTCAGTCTCTCTCTGTAGGGCTCCTTGTAGAAATCATTCATTCAGTCTCTCTCTGTAGGGCTCCTTGTAGAAATCATTCATTCAGTCTCTCTCTGTAGGGCTCCTTGTAGAAATCATTCATTCAGTCTCTCTCTGTAGTCTGTAGGGCTCCTTGTAGAAATCATTCATTCAGTCTCTCTGTAGGGCTCCTTGTAGAAATCATTCATTCAGTCTCTCTCTGTAGGGCTCCTTGTAGAAATCATTCATTCAGTCTCTCTCTGTAGGGCTCCTTGTAGAAATCATTCATTCAGTCTCTGTAGGCTCTTGTAGAAATCATTCATTCAGCTCCTTGTAGGGCTTGTAGAAATCATTCATTCAGTCTCTCTGTAGGCTCCTTGTAGAAATCAGTCATTCTCTCAGAACACTGGGCAGTAAATCAACCTTCCTGTTCTTCTTCTTCTCATTTGTTTGTCTGGTTTTAATGTCTGGCTGAATGTAATCTTATCGGAACGATAAGCTGCTATATCCCCTTCTGTAGTGAAGGTAGCAGCCAGGGGATATAGTAGATCCCTTCTGTAGTGAAGGTAGCAGCCAGGGGATATAGTAGTGGTCCATATAACTGTTACGGACACAACATTTCAAATCCTTTGTAATCGTCTGCAACTTGTTTCTGATGTCATTTCTAGTCTTCTAGACTATATGTATCAGTCATAATAATGTTTATCTTTCTAGGTCAAAGTACTGTATGATCATGGACAGGACTGCATTGTAAGCATTCTGGTAATATTTACAGCATAGCATTCTGGTAATATTTACAGCATAGCATTCTGGTAATATTTACAACATAGCATTATGATAATATTTACAGCATAGCATTGTGATAATATTTACAGCATAGCATTGTGATAATATTTACAGCATAGCATTGTGATAATATTTACAGCATAGCATTGTGATAATATTTACAACATAGCATTCTGGTAATATTTACAACATAGCATTCTGGTAATATTTACAGCATAGCATTCTGGTAATATTTACAGCATAACATTCTGGTAATATTTACAGCATAGCATTCTGGTAATATTTACAGCATAGCATTGTGATAATATTTACAACATAGCATTGTGATAATATTTACAGCATAGCATTGTGATAATATTTACAACATAGCATTCTGGTAATATTTACAACATAGCATTCTGGTAATATTTACAGCATAGCATTCTGGTAATATTTACAGCATAACATTCTGGTAATATTTACAGCATAGCATTCTGGTAATATTTACAACATAGCATTCTGGTAATATTTACAACATAGCATTGTGATAATATTTACAGCATAGCATTGTGATAATATTTACAACATAGCATTCTGGTAATATTTACAACATAGCATTGTGGTAATATTTACAGCATAGCATTCTTGTAATATTTACAACATAGCATTCTGATAATATTTACAACATAGCAATGTGATAATATTTACAGCATAACATTGTGTCAATGTCATTCTGTGTTTGACTTCAATCCAGTAGACTGTTAGATGTTAACGTGGCTAAATGCCATTAGGCTGAACTTCCACTCAGCAGTAGACTGTTAGATGTTAACATGGCTAAATGCCATTAGGCTGAACTTCCACTCAGCAGTAGACTGTTAGATTTTAACGTGGCTAAATGCCATTAGGCTGAACTTCCACTCAGCAGTAGACTGTTAGATGTTAACGTGGCTAAATGCCATTAGGCTGAACTTCCACTCAGCAGTAGACTGTTAGATGTTAACGTGGCTAAATGCCATTAGGCTGAACTTCCACTCAGCAGTAGACTGTTAGATGTTAACGTGGCTAAATGCCATTAGGCTGAACTTCCACTCAGCAGTAGACTGTTAGATGTTAACGTGGCTAAATGCCATTAGGCTGAACTTCCACTCAGCAGTAGACTGTTAGATGTTAACGTGGCTAAATGCCATTAGGCTGAACTTCCACTCAGCAGTAGACTGTTAGATGTTAACGTGGCTAAATGCCATTAGGCTGAACTGAACTCCACTCAGCAGTAGACTGTTAGATGTTAACGTGGCTAAATGCCATTAGGCTGAACTTCCCACCAGCAGTAGACTGTTAGATGTTAACGTGGCTAAATGCCATTAGGCTGAACTTCCACTCAGCAGTAGACTGTTAGATGTTAACGTGGCTAAATGCCATTAGGCTGAACTTCCACTCAGCAGTAGACTGTTAGATGTTAACGTGGCTAAATGCCATTAGGCTGAACTTCCACCAGCAGTAGACTGTTAGATGTTAAC
>NW_025749829.1:0-22338 GCF_021184085.1 Oncorhynchus gorbuscha | reverse complement strand
CCATGTAGTAGTTGTCACAACTAGACCATGTTACCACTAGACATGTTACCACCCACGTAGTTGTCACAACTAGACCATGTTACCACCACGTAGTAGTTGTCACAACTAGACCATGTTACTTCCATGTAGTAGAATACAGGACTAGACCATGTTACCACCATGTAGTTGTCGCCAACTAGGACCATGTTACCACCACGTAGTAGTTGCTCGTCACAACCAGACCATGTTACCACCACGCCGTAGTTGTCACAACTAGACCATGTTACCACCACGTAGCAGTTGTCACAACTAGACCATGTTACCATGTAGTAGTTGTCACAACTAGACCATGTTACCACCACGCAGTAGCAGTTGTCACAACTAGACCATGTTACCACCATGTAGTAGTTGTCACAACTAGACCATGTTACCACCATGTAGCAGTTGTCACAACTAGACCATGTTATCACCACGTAGTAGTTGTCACAACTAGACCATGTTACTCCATGTAGTAGAATACAGGACTAGACCATGTTACCACCATGTAGTAGTTGTCAACTAGACCATGTTACCACCACGCAGTAGTTGTCACAACTAGACCATGTTACCACCACGTAGTAGCTCAGGACCATGTTACCACCACGCAGTAGTTGTCAACTCCAGACCAGACCATGTTACCACCACGTAGTAGTTGCACAACTAGACCATGTTACTTCCATGTAGTATGTACAGTACTAGACCATGTTACCATGTAGTAGAATACAGTACTAGACCATGTTACTGCTATGTAGTAGAATACAGTACTAGACCATGTTACTACCATGTAGTAGAATACAACTAGACCATGTTACTTCCATGTAGTAGAATACTACCAGGACCATGTTACCACCATGTAGTAGAATACAGGACTAGACCATGTTACTGCCATGTAGTAGAATACAGGACTAGACCATGTTACTACCATGTAGTAGTAGAATAGGACTAGACCAGTTACTACATGTAGTAGAATAGACCATGTTACTGCCATGTAGTAGAATACAGTACTAGACCATGTTACTGCCATGTAGTAGAATACAGGACTAGACCATGTTACTACCATGTAGTAGAATAGAGTACTAGACCATGTTACTGCCATGTAGTAGAATACAGGACTAGACCATGTTACTGCCATGTAGTAGAATACAGTACTAGACCATGTTACTGCCATGTAGTAGAATACAGTACTAGACCATGTTACTGCCATGTAGTAGAATACAGTACTAGACCATGTTACCACCATGTAGTAGAATACAGTACTAGACCATGTTACTGCCATGTAGTAGAATACAGGACTAGACCATGTTACTACCATGTAGTAGTTGTCACTACTAGACCATGTTACCACCATGTAGTAGTTGTCACAACTAGACCATGTTACTTCCATGTAGTAGAATACAGTACTAGACCATGTTACCACCATGTAGTAGAATACAGTACTAGACCATGTTACTGCCATGTAGTAGAATACAGGACTAGACCATGTTACTACCATGTAGTAGTAGTTACTCCTAGACCACATGTTACTGCCATGTAGTAGAATACAGTACTAGGCCATGTTACTACTATGTAGTTGTTACTACTAGGCCATGTTACTACTATGTAGTAGTTACTACTAGGCAAGGCCATGTTACTACTATGTAGTAGTAGTTACTACTAGGCAATGTTGCTACTATGTAGTAGTAGTTACTACTAGGCCATGTTACTACTATGTTGTAGTAGTTACTACTAGGCCATGTTACTACCATGTAGTAGTTGTCACTACTTGACCATGTTACCACCATGTAGTAGTAGTTACTATTAGACCATGTTACCACCATGTAGCAGTAGTTATTACTAGACCATGTTACCACCATGTAGTAGTAGTTACTACTAGACCATGTTAGTACCATGTAGTAGAATACAGTACTAGACCATGTTACCACCATGTAGTAGTTGTCACAACTAGACCATGTTACTACCACATAGTAGTAGTTACTACTAGGCCATGTTACTACCATGTAGTAGTAGTTACTACTAGACCATGTTACTACCATGTAGCAGTAGTTACTACTAGGCAATGTTGCTACTATGTAGTAGTAGTTACTACTAGGCCATGTTACTACTATGTTGTAGTAGTTACTACTAGGCCATGTTACTACCATGTAGTAGTTGTCACTACTTGACCATGTTACCACCATGTAGTAGTAGTTACTATTAGACCATGTTACCACCATGTAGTAGTAGTTACTACTAGACCATGTTACCACCATGTAGTAGAATACGGTACTAGACCATGTTACCACCATGTAGTAGTTGTCACAAGTAGACCATGTTACTACCACGTAGTAGAATACACTACTAGACCATGTTACCACCATGTAGTAGAATACGGTACTAGACCATGTTACCACCATGTAGTAGTTGTCACTACTAGACCATGTTACTTCCATGTAGTAGAATACAGTTCTAGACCATGTTACCACCATGTAGTAGTTGTCACTACTAGACCATGTTACTTCCATGTAGTAGAATACAGTTCTAGACCATGTTACCACCATGTAGTAGAATACAGTACTAGACCATGTTACCACCATAGTAGTAGTTACTACTAGACCATGTTACTGCGATGTAGTAGAATACAGTACTAGACCATATTACTACCATGTAGTAGTAGTTACTACTAGGCCATGTTACTACCATGTAGTAGTTGTCACTACTAGACCATGTTACTACCATGTAGTAGTTGTCACAACTAGACCATGTTACCACCACGTAGTAGTTGTCACTACTAGACCATGTTACTACCATGTTGTAGAATACGGTACTAAACCATGTTACCACCATGTAGTAGAATACGGTACTAGACCATGTTACCACCATGTAGTAGTTGTCACTACTTGACCATGTTACTACCATGTAGTAGAATACAGTACTAGACCATGTTACTACCATGTAGTAGAATACAGTACAGTACTACTAGACAAGAATACAGTACTACTAGACAAAGTTACCACCATGTAGTAGAATACAGTACTAGACCATGTTAGTACCATGTTGTAGAATACAATACTAGACCATGTTACTACCATGTAGTAGTTGTCACTACTAGACCATGTTAGCACCATGTAGTAGAATACAATACTAGACCATGTTACTACCATGTAGTAGTTGTCACTACTAGAACATGTTACCACCATGTAGTAGTTGTCACAACTAGACCATGTTACTTCCATGTAGTAGAATACAGTACTAGACCATGTTACTACCATGTAGTAGTTGTCACAACTAGACCATGTTACTACCATGTAGTAGTTGTCACTACTTGACCATGTTACTGTCATGTATTAGAATACAGTACTAGACCATGTTACTGCCATGTAGTAGAATACAGGACTAGACCATGTTACTACCATGTAGTAGAATACAGTACTAGACGATGTTACTACCATGTAGTAGTAGTTACTCCTAGACCATGTTACTGCCATGTAGTAGAATACAGTACTAGGCCATGTTACTACTATGTAGTTGTTACTACTAGGCCATGTTACTACTATGTAGTAGTTACTATTAGGCAAGGCCATGTTAATACTATGTAGTAGTAGTTACTACTAGGCCATGTTACTACTATGTTGTAGTAGTTACTACTAGGCCATGTTACTACCATGTAGTAGTTGTCACTACTTGACCATGTTACCACCATGTAGTAGTTGTCACTACTTGACCATGTTACTACCATGTATTAGAATACAGTACTAGATCATGTTACTACCATGTAGTATGATACAGTACTAAACCATGTTACTACGATGTAGTAGAATACAGTACTAGACCATGTTAGTACCATGTAGTAGAATACAGTACAGTACTACTAGACAAGAATACAGTACTACTAGACAAAGTTACCACCATGTAGTAGAATACAGTACTAGACCATGTTAGTACCATGTTGTAGAATACAATACTAGACCATGTTACTACCATGTAGTAGTTGTCACTACTAGGCCATGTTACTACGATGTAGTAGAACACAGTACTAGACCATGTTACTACGATGTAGTAGAATACAGAACTAGACCATGTTAGTACCATGTAGTAGAATACAGGACTAGACCATGTTACTAGACCATGTTACTACCATGTAGTAGAATACAGTACTAGACCATGTTACAACCATGTAGTAGTTGTCACAAGTAGACCATGTTACTACCACGTAGTAGAATACACTACTAGACCATGTTACCACCATGTAGTAGAATACGGTACTAGACCATGTTACCACCATGTAGTAGAATACAGTACTAGACCATGTTACCACCATGTAGTAGTAGTAACTACTAGACCATGTTACTGCGATGTAGTAGAATACAGTACTAGACCATATTACTACCATGTAGTAGTAGTTACTACTAGGCCATGTTACTACCATGTAGTAGTTGTCACTACTAGACCATGTTACTACCATGTAGTAGTTGTCACAACTAGACCATGTTACCACCACGTAGTAGTTGTCACTACTAGACCATGTTACTACCATGTAGTAGTTGTCACTACTTGACCATGTTACTGCCATGCATTAGAATACAGTACTAGACCATGTTACTGCCATGTAGTAGAATACAGGACTAGACCATGTTACTACCATGTAGTAGAATACAGTACTAGACCATGTTACTACCATGTAGTCGTAGTTACTCCTAGACCATGTTACTGCCATGTAGTAGAATACAGTACTAGGCCATGTTACTACTATGTAGTTGTTACTACTAGGCCATGTTACTACTATGTAGTAGTTACTATTAGGCAAGGCCATGTTAATACTATGTAGTAGTAGTTACTACTAGGCCATGTTACTACTATGTTGTAGTAGTTACTACTAGGCCATGTTACTACCATGTAGTAGTTGTCACTACTTGACCATGTTACCACCATGTAGTAGTAGTTACTATTAGACCATGTTACTACCATGTAGTAGTAGTTACTACTTGACCATGTTACCACCATGTAGTAGTAGTTACTACTTGACCATGTTACCACCATGTAGTAGTAGTTACTACTAGGCCATGTTACTACCATGTAGTAGTTGTCACTACTTGACCATGTTACCACCATGTAGTAGTAGTTACTATTAGACCATGTTACCACCATGTAGTATGATACAGTACTAAACCATGTTACTACGATGTAGTAGAATACAGTACTAGACCATGTTAGTACCATGTAGTAGAATACAGTACAGTACTACTAGACAAGAATACAGTACTACTAGACAAAGTTACCACCATGTAGTAGAATACAGTACTAGACCATGTTAGTACCATGTTGTAGAATACAATACTAGACCATGTTACTACCATGTAGTAGTTGTCACTACTAGACCATGTTACAACCATGTAGTAGTTGTCACAACTAGACCATGTTACCATCATGTAGTAGAATACAGTACTAGACCATGTTACTGCCATGTAGTAGAATACAATACTAGACCATGTTACTACCATGTAATAGAATACAGTACTAGACCATGTTACTGCCATGTAGTAGAATACAGGACTAGACCATATTACTACCATGTAGTAGTTGTCACTACTAGACCATGTTACCACCATGTAGTAGTTGTCACAACTAGACCATGTTACCACCACGTAGTAGTTGTCACAACTAGACCATGTTACTTCCATGTAGTAGAATACAGGACTAGACCATGTTACCACCACGTAGTAGTTGTCACAACTAGACCATGTTACTTCCATGTAGTAGAATACAGGACTAGACCATGTTACCACCACGTAGTAGTTGTCACAACTAGACCATGTTACCAACACGTAGTAGTTGTCACAACTAGACCATGTTACTTCCATGTAGTAGAATACAGGACTAGACCATGTTACCACCATGTAGTAGTTGTCACAACTAGACCATGTTACTACCATGTAGTAGAATACAGGACTATACCATGTTACCACCATGTAGTAGTTGTCACAACTAGACCATGTTACTACCATGTAGTAGTTGTCACAACTAGACCATGTTACCACCATGTAGTAGTTGTCACAACTAGACCATGTTACCACCACGTAGTAGTTGTCACAACTAGAATGTTACCACCATGTAGTAGTTGTCACAACTAGACCATGTTACCACCATGTTAGACCTGTTACCACCATGTAGTAGTTGTCACAACTAGACCATGTTACTACCATGTAGTAGAATACAGGACTAGACCATGTTACCACCATGTAGTAGTTGTCACAACTAGACCATGTTACCACCATGTAGTAGTTGTCACAACTAGACCATGTTACCACCAGTAGTTGTCACTAGACCATGTTACCACCATGTAGTAGTCACAATAGACCATGTTACCACCACGTAGTAGTTGTCACAACTAGACCATGTTACCACCATGTAGTAGTTGTCACAACTAGACCATGTTACCACCACGTAGTAGTTGTCACAACTAGACCATGTTACCACCACGTAGTAGTTGTCACAACTAGACCATGTTACCACCACGTAGTAGTTGTCACAACTAGACCATGTTACTTCCATGTAGTAGAATACAGGACTAGACCATGTTACCACCATGTAGTAGAATACAGTACTAGACCATGTTACTGCCATGTAGTAGTTGTCAGGACTAGACCATGTTACTACCATGTAGTAGTTGTCACTACTAGACCATGTTACCACCATGTAGTAGTTGTCACAACTAGACCATGTTACTTCCATGTAGTAGAATACAGTACTAGACCATGTTACTGCCATGTAGTAGAATACAGGACTAGACCATATTACTACCATGTAGTAGAATACAACTAGACCATGTTACTACCATGTAGTAGTAGTTACTCCTAGACCATGTTTCCATGTAGTAGAATACAGTACTAGGCCATGTTACTACTATGTAGACCATGTTTACCACTAGGCAAGGCCATGTGTAGTTGTTACTACTGGCAATGTTGCTACTATGTAGTAGTAGACCATGTTACTACTATGTTGTAGTAGTTACTACTAGGCCATGTTACTACCATGTAGTAGTTGTCACTACTTGACCATGTTACCACCACGTAGTAGTTGTCACAACTAGACCATGTTACTTCCATGTAGTAGAATACAGGACTAGACCATGTTACCACCACGTAGTAGTTGTCACAACTAGACCATGTTACCACCATGTAGTAGTTGTCACAACTAGACCATGTTACCACCATGTAGTAGTTGTCACAACTAGACCATGTTACCACCACGTAGTAGTTGTCACAACTAGACCATGTTACCACCACGTAGTAGTTGTCACAACTAGACCATGTTACTTCCATGTAGTAGAATACAGGACTAGACCATGTTACCACCATGTAGTAGTTGTCACAACTAGACCATGTTACCACCACGTAGTAGTTGTCAGTACTAGACCATGTTACCACCACGTAGTAGTTGTCACAACTAGACCATGTTACCACCACGTAGTAGTTGTCACAACTAGACCATGTTACCACCATGTAGTAGTTGTCACAACTAGACCATGTTACCACCACGTAGTAGTTGTCACAACTAGACCATGTTACCACCATGTAGTAGTTGTCACAACTAGACCATGTTACCACCATGTAGTAGTTGTCACAACTAGACCATGTTACCACCACGTAGTAGTTGTCACAACTAGACCATGTTACTTCCATGTAGTAGAATACAGGACTAGACCATGTTACCACCATGTAGTAGTTGTCACAACTAGACCATGTTACCACCACGTAGTAGTTGTCACAACTAGACCATGTTACCACCACGTAGTAGTTGTCACAACTAGACCATGTTACCACCACGTAGTAGTTGTCACAACTAGACCATGTTACCACCACGTAGTAGTTGTCACAACTAGACCATGTTACCACCATGTAGTAGTTGTCACAACTAGACCATGTTACCACCACGTAGTAGTTGTCACAACTAGACCATGTTACTTCCATGTAGTAGAATACAGTACTAGACCATGTTACCACCATGTAGTAGAATACAGTACTAGACCATGTTACTGCCATGTAGTAGAATACAGGACTAGACCATGTTACTACCATGTAGTAGAATACAGTACTAGACCATGTTACTGCCATGTAGTAGAATACAGGACTAGACCATGTTACTACCATGTAGTAGAATACAGTACTAGACCATGTTACTGCCATGTAGTAGAATACAGTACTAGACCATGTTACTGCCATGTAGTAGAATACAGTACTAGACCATGTTACTGCCATGTAGTAGAATACAGGACTAGACCATGTTACTACCATGTAGTAGAATAGAGTACTAGACCATGTTACTGCCATGTAGTAGAATACAGGACTAGACCATGTTACTGCCATGTAGTAGAATACAGTACTAGACCATGTTACTGCCATGTAGTAGAATACAGTACTAGACCATGTTACTGCCATGTAGTAGAATACAGTACTAGACCATGTTACCACCATGTAGTAGAATACAGTACTAGACCATGTTACTGCCATGTAGTAGAATACAGGACTAGACCATGTTACTACCATGTAGTAGTTGTCACTACTAGACCATGTTACCACCATGTAGTAGTTGTCACAACTAGACCATGTTACTTCCATGTAGTAGAATACAGTACTAGACCATGTTACCACCATGTAGTAGAATACAGTACTAGACCATGTTACTGCCATGTAGTAGAATACAGGACTAGACCATGTTACTACCATGTAGTAGTAGTTACTCCTAGACCATGTTACTGCCATGTAGTAGAATACAGTGCTAGGCCATGTTACTACTATGTAGTTGTTACTACTAGGCCATGTTACTACTATGTAGTAGTTACTACTAGGCAAGGCCATGTTACTACTATGTAGTAGTAGTTACTACTAGGCAATGTTGCTACTATGTAGTAGTAGTTACTACTAGACCATGTTACTACTATGTTGTAGTAGTTACTACTAGGCCATGTTACTACCATGTAGTAGTTGTCACTACTTGACCATGTTACCACCATGTAGTAGTAGTTACTATTAGACCATGTTACCACCATGTAGTAGTAGTTACTACTAGACCATGTTACCACCATGTAGTAGTAGTTACTACTAGACCATGTTAGTACCATGTAGTAGAATACAGTACTAGACCATGTTACAACCATGTAGTAGTTGTCACAACTAGACCATGTTACCATCATGTAGTAGAATACAGTACTAGACCATGTTACTGCCATGTAGTAGAATACAATACTAGACCATGTTACTACCATGTAGTAGTAGTTACTACTAGGCCATGTTACTACCATGTAGTAGTAGTTACTACTAGGCCATGTTACTACCATGTAGTAGTTGTCACTACCTGACCATGTTACTTCCACATAGTAGTTACAACTAGGCCATGTTACTACCATGTAGTAGCAGTTACTACTAGACCATGTTACTACCATGTAGTAGCAGTTACTACTAGACCATGTTACCACCATGTAGTAGTTGTCACACCTAGACCATGTTACCATCATGTAGTAGTTGTCACAACTAGACTATTTTACCACCATGTAGTTGTAGTCATTACTAGACCATCTGACAAAATAGAAATGTTAATGTTAATGATTTTACATTTGTGTATATTGTGACATAACATCACAGCTTCGTTCCCTTTTTTATTGCCCAGAAGATGGAGAGGAGATGAACAATTCTTATCAAGGTCTGTACCTGCTAGTCTGGCCCCTAGTTCTACAGAGCTGTCCCCAACAAGGCCAAGTCCATGTCTCCTAGTCTGTCATGTTCTGTACCTGCTAGTCTGGCCCCTAGTTCTACAGAGCTGTCCCCAACAAGGCCAAGTCAATGTCTCCTAGTCTGTCATGGTCTGTACCTGCTAGTCTGGCCCCTAGTTCTACAGAGCAGTCCCTAACAAGGCCAAGTCCATGTCTCCTCATCTGTCATTACTGTTAGCAGGTGTCTGTTGGGCCCTGTGCTTTCCCCCTTCCTGTTAAGTTCCCTGTATATATGGGCACTTAGGTCCCTGTCTCTACACAGTCACTGTAATATCATGTTCCTTATATGGTCACTCAGGTCCCTGTCTCTACACAGTCACTGTAATGTTTTGTTCCTTATATGGCCACTCAGGTCCCTGTCTTTATACAGTCACTGTAATTAATGACTTGTTCCTTATATGGCTATTCAGCTCCCTGTTTTTATACAGTCATTGTCATGTCTTGTTCCTCATAGCCATTACAGCAGGGGTTGGCAAAGTACTGCCCTTGGGCCAGATCCTGGTCCCGAGCCCATTCAATCCCGATGTTACACCCTTGCTGTAATTTCTCATAATGGCCACTCAGAAACCAACCCATTGCTGATACATATTGTCCATGTTTGCAGATGGGGTTGTGTTGTTGATATGGTATTGTGTTTTATGTCCAATTTAATTTGGATCTGTTTAGTCCAAGCTCATAGTTCTGTTGTATTCTCTGCACCACAGTGATTTACAGTAGATATGCTATGTTAGAGTAGATATGCTATGTTACAGTAGATATGCTATGTTAGAGTAGATATGCTATGTTACAGTAGATATGCTATGTTGAAGTAGATATGCTATGTTACAGTAGATATGCTATGTTGAAGTAGATATGCTATGTTACAGTAGATATGCTATGTTAGAGTAGATATGCTATGTTAGAGTAGATATGCTATTTTACAGTAGATATGCTATGTTGAAGTAGATATGCTATGTTACAGTAGATATGCTATGTTACAGTAGATACAGTACCAGTCAATAGTTTGGACAAACCAACTCATTCCAGGGTTTTTCATTATTTTTACTATTTTCTACATTGTAGAAAAATAAGACATCAAAACTATGAAATTACACATGGAATCATGGAGTAACCAAAAAGTTAAACTAAAATATATTTTATATTTGAGATTCTTCAAGGTAGCCACGCTTTGCCTTGATGACAGCTTTGCAGGTACATGGGTGTGCGAGACTTGACCCATTAACTCTGCATCTTTAAAATAAAATAAAAAATATTCTTTCAAAATGCCGATGTTTTTTAAGTTATGGATCCATAACGAATTACTATGGGAATAAATATCACTGAATTACGGAAACATCCTCCAACCCTCTACATGTAATTGTTGGCGAAGAGTCACGTCATTTTTCGACATACATGACATGAGTGACATGAGTCTCACTAGTGTAATATGCTGTTAAAAGTGGTGTAGGTCTTATTATTAAAGAGCATATTGATGTTAGAAGCAATAGCCTACAACTATTTTGGCTGGCAGAACAACATATTTTTACCATGTCAGCTCGGGATTTGATCTAGCAACCTTTTGGTTACTGGCCCAACTCTCTAACCACTAGGCTACCTGCCGCCCCCAGATAGTGTATAGCAGCGGATAGTAGATAACCGCAGTGATAACAGCAGATAGTAGATAGCAGCATATTGTCACGCCTTGGTCATTGTATTTTGTGTTTTTGTTATATGTTTGGGTAGGCCAGGTGTGACATGGGTTTATATGTTGTTTTCGTATTGGGGTTTGTATTATTTGTGATCGCGGCTGATTAGGGTGTTGTTAGGCTTGGCTGCCTGAGGAGATTCTCAATCAGAGTCAGGTGCTATTCGTTGTCTCTGATTGGGAACCGTATTTAGGGAGCCATAGTTTCGCTTTGTATTTCGTGGGTGATTGTTCCTGTCTTTGTGTAGTGTTCACCAGATAGGCTGTAATAGGTTCACGTTCCGTTTGTTGTTTTCGTCTTTCAGTTATTTCATGTACCGCATTTTCATTCATTAAAGTCATGAGTAACCAACACGCTGCATTTTTGGTCCGACTCTCTTCTTTCAACAGACGAATGCCGTTACAAAATCACCCACCACTCACGGACCGAGCAGTGTGTAAACTGGCAGGAGCGAAAGGAGGACGTTATGGAAGGTAGAGGCATGGAGTATACGAGGTGGGAAGAAATCGACAGGTGGGCGGCCGACCCAGAGAGAGTGCAGGCACCCGCCTGGGATTCGCTCAGCAGTGCGAAGAGGGCTACAGGCGAATGGATTCAAAAAGGAAAACACGGCGACGCAGAGCGAAAACCGAAAGTAACCCCCAATGATTTATTGGGGGGGGGGGGCGCAGAGAGAGAGTGGATGAGTCAGGGTTCAGACCTGAGCCAACTCTCCCTGTTAATCGTGAAGAGCAGTTGCAGTGGGAGAGGCTGCACCACTTGGAGATTTGGACATGGGAGGAGGAATTAGACGGTAAAGGACCTTGGGCTCAGCCTGGAGAATATAGCCGTCCCAAGGAAGAAATAGAAGCGGCTAAAGCGGAGAGGCGTTGGTATGAGGAGGCAGCACGGCGACGCGGTTGGGAGCCTGAAAAGCAGCCCAAAAAAATGATTGGGGGGGGCTAGAAGGGAGTATGGTTATGCCAGGTAGGAGACCTGCGCAAACTCCCTGTGCTCACCGTTGGGCTAGAGAGACCGGGCAGGCACCGTGTTATGCTATGGAGCACACGGTGTTTCCAGTGCGGGTGCGGAGCCAGGTGCGGCACATACCAGCCCTTCCTATTGGCCGGGCTAGAGTGGGCATCGAGCCAGGTAAGCTTGGGCAGGCTCGGTGCTCAAGAGCTCCAGTGCGCCTGCACGGTCCGGTCTATCCAGAGCCACCTTCACACACCAGTCCTCCGGTAGCAGCTCCCCGCACCAGGCTTCCTGTGCGTGTCCTCGATCCAGTACCACCAGTTCCAGCACCACGCACCAGGCCTCCAGTGCGCCTCGCCTGTTCAGCGCAGCCAGCGCTTTCTCCTCTCCTGCGCTGCCGGAGTCTCCCGTCTGCCCAGCGCTGCCAGTGCCGCCAGTCTGCCCAGCGCCGCCAATGCTCCCAGTCTGCCCAGCGCCGCCAGTGCTTCCAGATCTGCCAGACAACCAGTCTCTTCCAGATCTGCCAGACAACCAGTCTCTTCCAGATCTGCAAGACAACCAGTCTCTTTCAGATCTGCAAGACAACCAGTCTCTTCCAGATCTGCCAGACAACCAGTCTCTTCCAGATCTGCCAGACAACCAGTCTCTTCCAGATCTGCCAGACAACCAGTCTCTTCCAGATCTGCTAGACAACCAGTCTCTTCCAGATCTGCCAGACAACCAGTCTCTTCCAGATCTGCTTGTCAACCTGAATCTTCCAGTTCTGCTTGTCAACCTGAATCTTCCAGTTCCGCCAGCCAGCCAGGATTTACCGGAGCCTACTACCTGCCTGAGCTTCATCTCAGTACTGGGCTTCCTCTCAGTACTGTGCTTCCTCTCAGTACTGGGCTTCCTCTCAGTACTGGGCTCCCCCTCAGTCCTGGGCAGCCCCTCAGTTCCGGGCTGCTTCTGTCCCGAGCTGCCCCTCTGTCCCGAGCTGCCCCTCTGTCCCGAGCTGCCCCTCTGTCCTGAGCTGCCCCTCTGTCCGGAGCTGCTCCTCAGTTATGTGGGGATCTGGGTGAGGACTATCAGGCCATGGTCGGCGGAGAGGGTGGATTATTTTTTTATCCCAGGACGCGAAGGGGAGGAACAAGGACATTAATGGAGTGGGGTCCACGTCCCGAGCCGGAACCGCCACCATGGACAGACGCCCACCCGGACCCTCCCTATGCTTTTGAGGTGCGTCCGGGAGTCCGCACCTTAGGTGGGTGGGGGGGGTTCTGTCACGCCTTGGTCATTGTATTTTGTGTTTTTGTTATATGTTTGGTAGGCCAGGGTGTGACATGGGTTTATATGTTGTTTTCGTATTGGGGTTTGTATTATTTGGGATCGCGGCTGATTAGGGGTGTTGTTAGGCTTGGCTGCCTGAGGCGATTCTCAATCAGAGTCAGGTGCTATTCGTTGTCTCTGATTGGGAACCGTATTTAGAGAGCCATAGTTTCGCTTTGTATTTCGTGGGTGATTGTTCCTGTCTTTGTGTAGTTTCACCAGATAGGCTGTAATAGGTTCACGTTCCGTTTGTTGTTTTCGTCTTTCAGTTATTTCATGTACCGCATTTTCATTCATTAAAGTCATGAGTAACCAACACGCTGCATTTCGGTCCGACTCTCTTCTTTCAACAGACGAACGCCGTTACACATATAGTAGTTAACAGTATATAGTAGATAACAGCATATAATAGATAGGCAGCAGATAGCAGATATCAGCATATAGTAGTTAACAGTATATAGTAGATAACAGCATATAATAGATAGGCAGCAGATAGCAGATATCAGCATATAGTAGTTAACTGTATATAGTAGATAACAGCATATAGTAGTTAACAGTATATAGTAGATAACAGCATAACAGCATATAATAGATAGGCAGCAGATAGTAGATATCAGCATATAGTAGTTAACTGTATATAGTAGATAACAGCATAACAGCATATAATAGATAGGCAGCAGATAGCAGATATCAGCATATAGTAGTTAACTGTATATAGTAGATAACAGCATAACAGCATATAATAGATAGGCAGCAGATAGCAGATATCAGCATATAGTAGTTAACAGTATATAGTAGTTAACAGTATATAGTAGTTAACAGTATATAGTAGCACAGTATATAGTAGTTAACAGTGTATAGTAGATAACAGCATATAATAGATAACAGCATATAGTAGATAACAGCATATAATAGATAACAGCATATAATAGTTAACTGTATATAGTAGATAACAGCATATAATAGATAACAGTATATAGTAGATAACAGTATATAGTAGTTAACAGTATATAGTAGTTAACAGTATATAGTAGTTAACAGTATATAGTAGTTAACAGTGTATAGTAGATAACAGTATATAGTAGATAACAGTATATAGTAGATTAACAGCATATAGTAGATAACAGCATATAGTAGATAACAGCATAACAGCATATAATAGATAGGCAGCAGATGGCAGATATCAGCATATAGTAGTTAACAGTATATAATAGATAACAGCATATAATAGATAACAGTATATAGTAGATAACAGTATATAGTAGATAACAGCATATAATAGATAGGCAGCAGATAGTAATTAACTGTATATAGTAGATAACAGCATACAATAGATAACAGTATATAGTAGATAACAGTATATAGTAGATAACAGCATATAATAGTTAACTGTATATAGTAGATAACAGCATATAATAGATAGGCAGCAGATAGTAATTAACTGTATATAGTAGATAACAGCATAACAGCATATAATAGATAACAGCATATAATAGATAACAGCATATAGTAGATAACAGCATATAGTAGATAACAGCATATAATAGATAGGCAGCAGATAGTAATTAACTGTATATAGTAGATAACAGCATATAATAGATAACAGCATATAATAGATAACAGCATATAGTAGATAACAGCATATAGTAGATAACAGCATATAATAGATAACAGCATATAATAGATAACAGCATATAGTAGATAACAGCATATAATAGATAACAGCATACAGTAGATAACAGCATACAGTAGATAACAGCATATAGTAGATAACAGCATAACAGCATATAATAGATAGGCAGCAGATAGTAATTAACTGTATATAGTAGATATCAGCATATAGTAGATAACATCATATAATAGATAACAGCATATAATAGATAACAGCATATAATAGATAACAGCACAACTGTTTGATTTGTCTAATCTTAGCAATGTATTCTTAGCTAGCTACATAGCCATCTTTGTATCAAAGATAATTGCGTAATTATCGTATTTCGCCGTCCTAACGTAGTCTTCACTAGCCAGCTAGCTAACGTCCACTGATTAGCTGCACTGGAGAAACTATTACACTCAACTGAACGACTTGGTTAGTGTAGTGTTAGCTAGCTACATAGCTGTCTTTGCTGTCTTCGTATCTTCGTATCCAAGATAATTGTGTAGTTTAGGTTTAGAGTGTGTAGTCTTAGAGTGATTATCTTAATTTACCGAGGTTAGCTAGCCAGCTATTTGTCGTCCTTAACGTAGGAGACTCTGCTAGCTAGCCGACAGCTAGCCAACGTCTACCGAATAGTCTCACAACCCGTCGCATTCACAGGTAGTATCACATTTTCATTTAATTTCATTACAGTACAACGGTTTGATTTGTTTGATCGTAGCTAGCTACATAGCTAGCTACATAGCAGTCTTTGTATCAAAGATAATTGTGTAGTCTAGAGCGATTTTCTAGGTTAGCTAGCCAGCTATTGTCGTTCTTTTAACGCAACGCAACGTAAACACTACTAGCTAGCCCCCGAATAGCAGCACTGCAGAAACTATTACACTCAACGGAACGACTTGATTAGTGTAGTGTCAACAACGCATCCACTGCCAGCTAGCCTACTTCAGCAGTACTGTATCATTTTAGTCAATAAGATTCTTGCTACGTAAGCTTAACTTTCTGAACATTCGAGACGTGTAGTCCACTTGTCATTCCAATCTCCTTTGCATTAGCGTAGCCTCTTCTGTAGCCTGTCAACTATGTGTCTGTCTATCCCTGTTCTCTCCTCTCTGCACAGACCATACAAACGCTCCACACCGCGTGGCCGCGGCCACCCTAATCTGGTGGTCCCAGCGCGCACGACCCACGTGGAGTTCCAGGTCTCCGGTAGCCTCTGGAACTGCCGATCTGCGGTCAACAAGGCAGAGTTCATCTCAGCCTATGCCTCCCTCAGTCCCTCGACTTCTTGGCACTAACGGAAACATGGATCACCACAGACAACACTGCTACTCCTACTGCTCTCTCTCTTCGTCTGCCCACGTGTTCTCGCACACCCCGAGAGCTGCTGGTCAGCGGGGTGGTGGCACCGGGATCCTCATCTCTCCCAAGTGGTCATTCTCTCTTTCTCCCCTTACCCATCTGTCTATCGCCTCCTTTGAATTCCATGCTGTCACAGTTACCAGCCCTTTCAAGCTTAACATCCTTATCATTTATCGCCCTCCAGGTTCCCTCGGAGAGTTCATCAATGAGCTTGATGCCTTGATAAGCTCCTTTCCTGAGGACGGCTCACCTCTCACAGTTCTGGGCGACTTTAACCTCCCCACGTCTACCTTTGACTCATTCCTCTCTGCCTCCTTCTTTCCACTCTCTCCTCTTTTGACCTCACCCTCTCACCTTCCCCCCCTACTCACAAGGCAGGCAATACGCTCGACCTCATCTTTACTAGATGCTGTTCTTCCACTAACCTCATTGCAACTCCCCTCCAAGTCTCCGACCACTACCTTGTATCCTTTTCCCTCTCGCTCTCATCCAACACCTCCCACACTGCCCCTACTCGGATGGTATCGCGCCGTCCCAACCTTCGCTCTCTCTCCCGCTACTCTCTCCTCTTCCATCCTATCATCTCTTCCCACCGCTCAAACCTTCTCCAACCTATCTCCTGATTCTGCCTCCTCAACCCTCCTCTCCACCCTCTCTGCATCCTTTGACTCTCTATGTCCCCTATCCTCCAGGCCGGCTCGGTCCTCCCCTCCCACTCCGTGGCTCGATGACTCATTGCGAGCTCACAGAACAGGGCTCCGGGCAGCCGAGCGGAAATGGAGGAAAACTCGCCTCCCTGCGGACCTGGCATCCTTTCCTCCCTCCTCTCTACATTTTCCTCCTCTGTCTCTGCTGCTAAAGCCACTTTCTACCACGCTAAATTCCAAGCATCTGCCTCTAACCCTAGGAAGCTCTTTGCCACATTCTCCTCCCTCCTGAATCTGTTATGCAGGTGAATGAGGACCCAAAAAGCGACTTGGCGAAAACAGAGTTTTTAATCCAGTAAGATACTTAACAAAACAAAAGGCATAATACTACTCGTAAAGACGAGAACAGACTGGAGACTTGATCAAGAACTGCAGGTTGCCTCGGAAGGCACTTGAACCTAGCAGACTCAGACACCTGCTCACCACGCAGCATCTGAGGGAAACACGACACGACAGGGCAAAACATAGACACAGCACGGTGAATATAGACAAGGATCCGACAGGGCAGGTACGGAAAACAAGGAGAGAAATAGGGACTCTAATCAGGGAAAAGGATCGGGAACAGGTGTGGGAAGACTAAATGATTGATTAGGGGAATAGGAACAGCTGGGAGCAGGAACGGAACGATAGAGAGAAAGAGAGAGCGAGAGAGTGAGAGAGGGAGGGGGAGAGAGGGATAGAAAGAGGGAAAGAACCTAATAAGACCAGCAGAGGGAAACGAATAGAAGGGGAAGCACAGGGACAAGACATGATAATTAATGACAAAACATGACAGTACCCCCACTCACCGAGCGCCTCCTGGCGCACTCGAGGAGGAACCCTGGCGGCAACGGAGGAAATCATCAATAAGCGTTTAACGGTCCAGCACGTCCCGAGACGGAACCCAACTCCTCTCCTCAGGACCGTAACCCTCCCAATCCACTAAGTATTGGTGACCCCGTCCCCGAGAACGCATGTCCATGATCTTACGTACCTTGTAAATAGGTGCGCTCTCGACAAGGACGGGAGGGGGAGGGAAGACGAACGGGGGTGCGAAGAAAGGGCTTGACACAGGAGACATGGAAGACAGGATGGACGCGACGAAGATGTCGCGGAAGAAGCAGTCGCACAGCGACAGGATTGACGACCTGGGAGACACGGAACGGACCAATGAACCGCGGAGTCAACTTACGAAGCTGTCGTAAGAGGAAGGTTGCAGTGGAAAGCCACACTCTCTGGCCGCAACAATACCTTGGACTCTTAATCCTGCGTTTATTGGCGGCTCTAACAGTCTGTGCCCTGTAACGGCAAAGTGCAGACCTCACCCTCCTCCAGGTGCGCTCACAACGTTGGACAAACGCTTGAGCGGAGGGAACGCTGGACTCGGCAAGCTGGGATGAGAACAGAGGAGGCTGGTAACCCAGACTACTCTGAAACGGAGATAACCCGGTAGCAGACGAAGGAAGCGAGTTGTGAGCGTATTCTGCCCAGGGGAGCTGTTCTGCCCAAGACGAGGGTTTCTGAAAGAAAGGCTGCGTAGTATGCGACCAATCGTCTGATTGGCCCTCTCTGCTTGACCGTTAGACTGGGGATGAAACCCGGAAGAGAGACTGACGGACGCACCAATCAAACGACAGAACTCCTCCAAAACTGTGACGTGAATTGCGGACCTCTGTCTGAAACGGCGTCTAACGGGAGGCCATGAATTCTGAACACATTCTCGATGATGATTTGTGCCGTCTCCTTAGCGGAAGGAAGTTTAGCGAGGGGGAATGAAATGTGCCGCCTTAGAGAACCTATCGACAACCGTAAGAATCACAGTCTTCCCCGCAGACAAAGGCAGACCGGTAATGAAGTCTAGGGCGATGTGAGACCATGGTCGAAGGAATGGGAGCGGTCTGAGACGACCGGCAGGAGGAGAGTTACCGACTTAGTCTGCGCGCGCAGTCCGAACAAGCAGCCACGAAACAGCGCGTGTCACGCTCCTGAGTCGGCCACCAAAAGCGCTGGCGAATAGACGCAAGAGTGCCTCGAACACCGGGATGACCAGCTAACTTGGCAGAGTGAGCCCACTGAAGAACAGCCAGACGAGTGGAAACAGGAGCGAAAAGGAGGTTACTAGGACAGCGCGCGGCGACCTGGTGTGCGTGAGTGCTTGCTTAACCTGTCTTTCAATTCCCAGACTGTTAACCCCGACAACACGCCCATAAGGAAGAATCCCCTCGGGATCAGTAGAAGCCACAGAAGAACTAAACAGACGGGATAAGGCATCAGGCTTGGTGTTTTTGCTACCCGGACGGTAAGAAATCACAAACTCGAAACAGGCAAAAACAACGCCCAACGCACGAGCTTGACGGGCATTAAGTCGTTTGGCAGAACGGATGTACTCAAGGTTCTTATGGTCTGTCCAAACGACAAAAGGAACGGTAAGCCCCCTCCAACCACTGTCGCCATTCGCCTAGGGCTAGCGGATGGCGAGCGGATCCCGATTACCCACATCAGATTTGCGCTCAGATGGCGACAGGCGATGAAAAATAAGCGCAAGGATGAACCTTATCGTCAGACTGGAAGCGCTGGGAAAGAATGGCTCCCACGCCTACCTCTGAAGCGTCAACCTCGACAATGAATTGTCTAGTGACGTCAGGAGTAACGAGGATAGGAGCGGACGTAAAAGCGTTCTTTTAGAAGATCAAAAGCTCCCTGGGCGGAACCGGACCACTTAAAACACGTCTTGACAGAAGTAAGAGCTGTGAGAGGGCAGCAACTTGACCGAAATTACGAATGAAACGCCGATAGAAATTAGCGAAACCTAAACAAAGCGCTGCAACTCGACACGTGACCTTGGAACGGGCCAATCACTGACAACTTGGACCTTAGCGGAATCCATCTGAATGCCTTCAGCGGAAATAACGGAACCGAGAAAAGTAACGGAGGAGACATGAAAAGAGCACTTCTCCTTGCTACGTGAGACAATTCTCTAAAGGCGCTGTAGAACACGTCGAACGTGCTGAACATGAATCTCGAGTGACGGTGAAAAAATCAGGATATCGTCAAGATAGACAAAAACAAAGATGTTCAGCATGTCTCTCAGAACATCATTAACTAATGCCTGAAAAACAGCTGGCGCATTGGCGAGACCAAACGGCAGAACCCGGTACTCAAAATGCCTAACGGAGTGTTAACGCCGTTTTTCCCTCGTCCCCCTCTCTGATGCGCACGAGATGGTAAGCGTTACGAAGGTCCAACTTAGTAAAGCACCTGGCTCCCTGCAGAATCTCGAAGGCTGATGACATAAGGGAGCGGATAACGATTCTTAACCGTTATGTCATTCAGCCCTCGATAATCCACGCAGGGGCGCAGAGAAACCGTCCTTCTTCTTAACAAAAAAGAACCCCGCCCCGGCCGGAGAGGAAGAAGGCACTATGGTACCGGCGTCAAGAGACACAGATAAATAATCCTCGAGAGCCTTACGTTCGGGAGCCGACAGAAGTATAGTCTACCCGAGGAGGAGTGGTCCCCGGAAGGAGATCAATACTACAATCATACGACCGGTGAGGAGGAAGGGAGTTGGCTCGGGACCGACTGAAGACCGTGCGCAGATCATGATATTCCTCCGGCACTCCTGTCAAATCGCCAGGTTCCTCCTGAGAAGTGGGGACAGAAGAAATGGGAGGGATGGCAGACATTAAACACTTCACATGACAAGATACGTTCCAGGATAGGATAGAATTACAAGACCAATTAATAGAAGGATTATGACATACTAGCCAGGGATGACCCAAAACAACAGGTGTAAGGTGAACGAAAAATCAAAAGAAATAGTCTCACTGTGGTTACCAGATACTGTGAGTTAAAGGTAGTGTCTCAAATCTGATACTGGGAAGATGACTACCATCTAAGGCAAACATGGGCGTAGGCTTGTCTAACTGTCTGAAAGGAATGTTATGTTTCGAACCCATGCTTCGTCCATGAAACAACCCTCAGCCCCAGAGTCAATCAAGGCACTGCATGTAGCACCGAACCGGTCAGCGTAGATGGACCGACATAATAGTACAGGATCTAGATGAAGAGACCTGAGTAGTAGCGCTCACCAGTAGCCCTCCGCTTACTGATGAGCTCTGGCCTTTACTGGACATGAATTGACAAAATGTCCATCAAATCCGCAATAGAGGCACAGGCGGTTGGTGATCCTCCGTTCCCTCTCCTTGGTCGAGATGCGAATACCTCCCAGCTGCATGGGCTCAGTCTCTGAGCCAGAGGAGGGAGATGGATTTGCGATGCGGAGCAGGGAAACACCGTTGACATGAGCTCTCTTCACGAGCTTGGTGACGAGATCTACCCGTCGTTCTATGCGGATGGCGAGAGCAATCAAAGTCCACACTGGAAGGGAACCTCCCGAGAGAGAATCATCTTTGACCACTGTGTGGAGTCCCTCCAGAAAATGGCGAGAGCAGCGCCGGCTCGTTCAGTCACTAGAAGGCAGCAAAGTACGAAACTCTATAGAGTAATCCGTTATGGATCGATCACCTTGGCATAGGAAGCCCAGGGCCCAGAAGCCTCCCCACCGAAAACTGAACGGTCAAAACCCGAATCATCTCCTCTTTAAAGTTCTGGTAATTGTTAGAACAATCAGCCCTTGCCTCCCAGATAGCTGTGCCCCACTCTCGACCCCGGCCAGTAAGGAGTGAAATGGCGTAAGCAACCCGAGCTCTCTCGCTAGAGTATGTGTTGGGTTGGAGAGAGAACACAATATCACACTGGGTGAGAAAGGAGCGGCACTCCGTGGAGCTGCCCGGAGTAGCAAGGTGGGTTATTAACCCTAGGTTCCGGAGGCTCGGCAGGCCAGGAAGTAACAGGTGGCACGAGACGAAGACTCTGGAACTGTCCAGAGAGAGGTCGGAAACCTGAGCGGCCAGGTTCTCC